>NC_060267.1:141445692-141631121 GCF_021613505.1 Equus quagga | reverse complement strand
ACATGGCACCGCTCAGCAAGTCATGCTGTGGTAGGCGTCCCACATATAAAGTGGAGGAAGATGGGCACAGATGTTAGCTCAGGGCCAGTCTTCCTCAGCAAAAAGAGGAGGATTGGCAGCAGATGTTAGCTGAGGGCTAATCTTCCTCAAAAAAAAAAAAAAAAAATCACAAAACTCCCCAATGCCACATCCCAGTGGGCTTTTATTTTTCCCAGTACTTATCTTTCTTGGGTTCTTGTCAGTGTTTGACACTATAAACTCGTACCAGACCTTCTACCTCTTAGGACATTTTGCTTCTTGTCTTACCTCAGACCAGTAGTCACTTTTATTAGGTTCTCTTTTTTCCGTTCTCTAAATGTAGTCATTCTCCAAGATTCTGTCTTCATCTTTAGTACTCTAGTGATGTTTCTAAATGGGTGCCAGATGTTTTCCCCTGATTTCTCAAATGTAACGTGTCTAGACCAGGATCTCATTTGTACCTTCCTTCCCCTGAACTAAACAGTACAGAAAGCTCAGTTCTTTCCCTTAACTTCCCTATTTTTATTAGGGCACTTATGTTGTTCTGGTCATACAGATTCAGAACTGTGGCATTATTTTTCAACCACCTCTCCCCCCTTTATTGCCCTGAATACCAACCAAATCTGTTACCAAGTCCAGTAGATTCTAAGTACAACATCACCTTTCCATTCTCACTGTCGCCTAGGAGCCACCTAGTTCAGACCCTCCTTATTCCATTTTCTGGATTGTTACAAGCCTTAGTAACATGTTCTGTTCCTATGCTCTCAACGTAAGTTATTCCATTAGTTACTTTTTAAAAAATTTTTTATTATTTTTTTAATTGCAATAACATTGGATTATAACAACATATGGCTTTCAGATGTACATTGTAATATATTTCAAATTCTGTGTAGACTACATCGTGTTCACCACCCAAAAACTAATTATAGTCCATCCCCTCACATGTGAGTCTAATAACTCCTTTTGCTCTCCCCCCTTTTCCCCCATGGTAACCACCAATCCATTCTCCGTTGCTATGTGTTTGTTTGTCGTTGTTTTAATCTTCTACTGACGAGTGAGATCATACAATGTTTGACTTTCTCCCTCTTATTTCACTCAGCATAATACCCTCAAGGACCATGCATGTTGTCACAAATGGCTGGATTTCATCATTTCTTATGGCTGAGTAGTATTCCTTTGTGTATATATACCACATCTTCTTTATCCATTCGTCCCTTGATGGGCACCTGGTTGCTTCCGAGTCTTGGCTATTGTGTATAATGCTGCAATGAACATAGGGGTGCAGGTATCTTTATGCATTTCTGTTTTCAAGTTCTTTGGATAAATACCCAGCAGTGGGACAGCTGGATCATATGGTAGATCTATTCTTAATTTTCTGAGGATACTCCATACTGCTTTCCATAGTGGCTGCACCAGTTTTCCCTCCCACCAACAGTGTACGAGGGTTCCCTTCTCTCCACATCTTCTCCAACGCTTGTTTCCTGTCTTGTTAATTATAGCCATTCTGACCGGAGTGAGGTGACAACCTCATTGTAGTTTTGACTTGCATTTCCCTGACAGCTAATGATGTTGAGCATCTTTTCATATGCCTGTTGGCCATCCGTATATCTTCTTTGGAGAAATCTCTGTTCAGATCTTTTGCCCATTTTTTAATTGGGTTGCTGGCTTTTTTGTTGTTGAGATGCATGAGTTCTTTGTATATTTTGGATCTTAACCCCTTATCTGATATAGATATCTGATATCTCTTCTCCCAGTTGTTAGGTTGTCTTTTCGTTTTGTTGATGGTTTCCTTTGCTGTGCAGAAGTCCATTAGTTACTTTTATATCCCCAAGAGGCACTGTCTTGTTTGTAGCATAGCCACATTATTCTATATAGCCACATTCTATTATGTAGCACATTATTGTATGTCCTCAGCCTGGCGTCAAAGCCTTTTGCAGGCAGCGTGGCTCCTGTCTGTCTTTGGAGTCTTATTTCCTTTCTGTGCACTGGGCTTTAGCCAAGCTGTATCTTTCATTGTTTCCTAAACTTGTTTCTTACTCACCTCCGGTTTCCCCATGGCTTGGTTCATGTTGTTTTCTCTGACCCAAAACAGATTGTGATCCTCCTTCTCTAAAGGTCCATGGTAGTTTCCCAAGCTTCCTTTATGGCACCTATACCATATTTTAAAATACAATTATTTGTATATTTGTTTCATCAGCTCATTGAGGACAAAGCTTTTGTCTTACTCAAATGTCTGGTAGAACCTAAAGGGGCTTTATAAATAGTAAGGTTCAATAAACTTTTATGAATTAAACACTTCAGTTGTAAATTTATGCTGATATGAACATTAAGATAACCTAGTAGCTGATTATACATTTTGCAGGTAGTGACTTAAATTTTTTTCATCCTAAGATATTCAAAGAACATCAAAAGATGTATTCATAAGAAATTCAAGATTTGAATTTGATTAGGACAACAATTAGGATCGTGAACTTCAATTATATTGGAGAGGTTGAGAATATGATTCTTTTTCTTAACCTTGGATGAACCAACAGTGAACCATGCTTCCCTGTTTTGCCCTTCTCCACAATGCCGATCACAGACCAGCAAATGCAGATTTCAGCCCTGTGACAAAGAACTTAACAGCAGATTGTAAAGGGATGGTCCACTTAATAAAAACCATACCGGATAATACATTTCACAATTACAGATGTCTCTGAATGAGTCCTTAAATATTTGACCTGTATTATTTATAATAGCCGTTCAGAAACATTATATAGTTAGATTTTTAGTCTAACCTCATGATTCTATAATTCTAAATTCCTCACTTCTGATTGTGAAGCATAAAAAATGTTGTTTAGAAATATGATTTTATTAAAACTTAGTTTGAAACCTAGGATTTTGGGGTTTTATTTTCTTTATCTACTGGGATGAATTTATTTTAGAACTAACACAAAATGCCGCTTGGATTTGTTAAGCAGTGTAAATCTAAAAGTACTCATGTAGCTTCTTTAAGTATGTTTGGTGGTGCTGTCTGACTCCAGAATGGCTTGTTTACTATTTGAGGGAAGGTAGGAAACAATTGGGGAAAGAATATTACCAGCACATTGTTGTGTCTAAAATATTTCTTCTCCAACTCTGGGTCTTTAAAAGTTACAGATTAGAAATGAAAAAAAAGCTTAAAAGAATGCTAATTAATATGTTAAAATATACTAGAGGACCTGTGTTGTCATTGATCTAATTGTTAGTGGATCATTTGAATCATTTCTGTATCATTTATTTAAAATCAAATGGCATGTTAGTCACTTAAATTATGCTTGTATGAGACATACTCCTTTTTTCCCCCTTCTTTTCTAAGAATAGGATTTAAGAAGTCAATTCCCAGGAAAAAAGGCCTTTATTTGCCCAAGTGTTGAAATTTCCAAGTTGAAAGTTTTTAATAATTTGTTGGTTGTTAATTTCAGAGGAATATGTATATTCACACCTCTGATAAATTTGTATATTTATAATAATCAAAACTTCATAGTTTGTCTAAATGAGGTAGAGTGCTGTGCTTAGAGTAGCCTATGGAGAGCAATAATAAAAATAATTTTTCTCTCTTGACAGTACCAGTATAGGGCTGGAGGCCATTTTAAACAAAATTGTAATGTAATGAAATCCTCTTTACTTATAACCTAATTAGAAATGTTAGGTGGCCAAGAGTGTGTGGAAATTGGCCAGACTTCTGTATATTTTTCTTCAGAATACTTTGAAACTCCTTTCACTGTTTCACAATATTTATAGATTATGCAATTCAGGTTTAGTAATACTGTAGATAGTCAAATGTCTTAGAGGACAAAACAGGAATTACCAGGAAACTTAAATGTTAATGGCATAGGATATAAATACCACGTTGATATTTTTTTAAAAGATTAGGTAGAAAGTTAAGGGAAAAATTTCAGTGTTTTATCCCTCAAACTCAGGATACCTAACATAAGATTTTTTTTTTAACTTTTTTTTTTCTTCTCCCCAAAGCTTCCCAGTACATAGTTGTGTATTCTAGTTGTGAGTGCCTCTGGTTGTAGCTTGTGGGACGCCGCCTCAGCATGGCCTGATGAGCGGTGCCATGTTTGGGCCCAGGATCCAAACCCGCGAAACCCTGAGCCGCGAAGCGGAGCGCACAAACTTAACCATTCAGCCATAGGGCCGGCCCCTAACATCAGATTCTTAACTTAATAAATTCTGTTAATATATTAAGCACATCTTATTTGACTTTCCTTAGAATTGCCACCTCAATGTAGTCTTGTAAAGCTTTTCTTGCTCAGAAGTCTGCTCACTAAAAAGATTCTTTCTCGGGGCTGGCCCCGTGGCGGAGTGGTTAAGTTCGTGCGCTCCGCTGCAGGCGGCCCAGTGTTTCGTTGGTTCGAATCCTGGGCGCGGACATGGCACTGCTCATCAGACCACGCTGAGGCAGCGTCCCACATGCCACAACTAGAAGGACCCACAACGAAGAATATATAGCTATGTACCGGCGGGCTTTGGGGAGAATAAGGAAAAAAATAAAATCTTTAATTAAAAAAAAAAGATTCTTTCTCTGTATCACAGGTTATAGAGCAGGATTCCTTTTGTTTTTTTCATTAGATGCCTTAGAACTTGGATCCTCAGCCTTCCTAATAAGGTCGGCGCTCAGCTGATGGGGCTGTGTAGAAAACCTTTTGATGCACGTTGGTAAGTCTTCCTGGAGTAAGATAGGTATGGTCCCTGTGATGAAGGGCTTTTCTTTATATTGTGATTGACACTTTGGTCTCTTCTGTAGAGCCTCAGCAATGGATGATGGTATTTATTGATTCATCTGCTTAAATAAATTAGAGAAGTTAAGTTTTGCTTTTCTTTTTATTTTACAAAGCTGTGAGGAGGCACCCCTGTATCTTTTTCACTGTTTTATAGCTGGGCCACATGAATTTAATTTTTACTTTGGATTTTGTGACCTCAGAAGTATGGCTGGATATCTGACAAGCTTCAGTCTTGTGTCCTTAGTTCCAGTATCCTGTCCTTAGTTCCAGTCTTCCACACGCTAAGCCTAGAAATGCAGAACAACGCTAAATGGCATAGGAGATCTTGGGGCAGGGTCAGAAGGTTTCTTTGATGATGAAAAAGGTTGATGAGGTTAATTTACACCAGAAACAGGAGGTGGAGTCGGATGGCTATTGAAGAGGGTTGAAGCAGTAGAGGTGGCAAGCTAAGGTGTGGGAACTCGTGATCAACTAAAGGATGGACAAGAGGGACCCTGCTTTTCACTTTCAGAAATGTTCCTTTGATCCTTTTATGTGCATAGCACTCAATCCTGTATATCTCTAAGAAAGATGTAGAAGACAGTTTCTATAAAACATTTTCTCATCTGGTTAAGACAAAAACTGATTGGACAGAAACATTATCAGGGCTTAGGGGAAGTGAGGTATCTTTACAGTTCCATTGAGTGAAAATAAAATATTTTACTATGTTTTGTTAAATATGGATTTTTCAGTTTAAATATACTTTAGAAAAACTCCACTTAAAAAAATTGTCTGCTTTGATGAAAAGGCTGCCATAAGAACCTGGAGAGTGTTGGTGCCTCTTGTGTTGAAGAGCCCTAATTTTTAATGTAATGTGATAGACTTGCAAACATAAAAAAACATTATTTTGCCCCTTCTCTTTGAGTTAAGCCCATCACTAGGAGGCAGAATGCAAGGACATGATAATCCTATCCTTTGAAAGTTGGTTTTGTGATGAGTGGTAAATAGGTGGAGATAGGCATAATTCCTATATTCCCAGCTGGTATATAACATATTAAACTCTAGTGCCTTGTACATAGTAGGTATTCAGAGACTGAATTCTTTTCTGAATGTAATTTTTTTTTTAAAGGCTGAAACAAAGGGGCCAGCCCCATGGCTGCGTGGTTAAAGTTCACGTGCTCCTCTTTGGCGGCCAGGGTTTGCACGATAGGATCCCCACTGCCAACCTATTCCACTCATTGGCCACGCGGTGGAGGCATCCCATGTACATGTCTAGGAGGGTTGGTACAGATGTTAGCTCAGGGCGCATCTTCCTCACACACACAAAGAGACTGAAACAAAGACTATGTTTGTGTTTTCCTTGCCCCAACATGTTTATGACGTCAGTTGGAGCAATAGTAGATTATAGTTCAGTTCACTTTACTTTTCCTTTTTTTTTGTGCTGACCTCTGATGCTCTCTGGCAAAGAACCGTACAATGATTTGAGGGCTGTTTGTTTAAGAAAATAGATGATATTGAGTTGTAAGTAACTTCCTCTCGGTACTAATTCATACTTTTGTAGCCAAACATAGACCTTGATGACCATTTCTGGTCAAGGACAAAAGAGTTTCAGCTTAATAATAGTTTGCTTTTTAATTTTTAGCCCTAAAGGTCATGAGATTCTTTTCACTTAAGTGCTTGTTAACTACTTTTTTTCAACAATTGAAAAATTGTTGAATGAATTGAAAAATTCATTGCTGAAGCCTTGAATTGTTTTTCCTTGCTAATTTGTAAATACATTTATTTATTTATAAGTAGACTAATATTAATGTTTAGTTAATATTAATAATGTTTTCTAGTATCTTTACACCTTGATAGTAAGTTATAGATAACATTTTTGGGGCCTGCCGGCAGGTCTTATCATCTTAACGTGTTAATGCAGAAGGTTTGAAACTGGCAGTGGAGAACATCAGAGTAGAGCCTCATTATATGCAGGCTATTATGTATTTTCTCTTCCAACATTCTTTTCTTCACATAATATTTCCATAGTATAACCACATGCCATGAGAACCTGACCAAATATATCTGCTTGTAGTCCTGTCCTTTAGTCCTACGTTTGTGTGCTTATGTATTTATACATCTACGTACATACACACGTACACACATATACAATGCCACCGAACTTACTAGGAAGTTCTTGTATCTAAAGATAAAGAGACAAGAAGAAAGTTGACTAGCAAATACAAAGGAATAACTTATTTATATGAAAAAAAGAGTGGGTTACTGTGATTCTAACGCCCGTTCCTATATTGTTTATGCTGTTTTTCTTGATTCACCTCTTTGCATCGACATTTTTTAGTTTTTTGTTTTGGGAGGTTCAGGCCCTTGCCTGCACATATCCTATCTCCTAATAAAGAACCAGTGATGCCATAAGTGCTCTTTGCCTAAGCAAATGAACAGCATCTGCCTTCCTTCATCCACTTCTGGGCTTTCTTATGACTGAGTCCTTCAGTTCACAAGACACAGATATCAAGCACTTGCATGGCCACCAGCCAGTTAGTGTGTTTGGCACTGGCAGTATAAGGATAATTTTTAACATAGGTTTAGCATTCATTGTGCTCATGGTGTAGTAGGACAGATAAGTATGTAAACAAATAACCACAGCAATAGTAACTCTACCTGAAACAAGGACCAGAGGAGTGATTGACGACCCCTGGCCTTGGCATCACGATCAGAGACAATATCTCAGAAAAAGTGAGGCACAGGACATTCTGGGTGGAGGGAAGAGCTGAGCAAAGAGCCATAGAGGTATAAAGTGACATTCTGGGAGTTGTGAGGTACTGAAAAAATACAATGTGCAAAGGACAAGATGGGGAGAGAGTAAGCTGTGGATGGATTGTAAAGCACCTTCTGTACAGGTCTTAGGAATGTGACTCTATCCTGTAGGTAATGACAATTTCTCAGATGTTTTAAGGAAGGTAGTCACCTGAGAAAAAAGAGCTTTGAAGTCACTCAGAACTGAACTCAAATCTCTGCTTGTGTTGTTACTTACTAGCTGTATACTCTTGGACCTGGTGCTTAACATTTCTGAACTTCAGTTTTCACATCTATGCGATAGGGATAGCTTGAACTGAGAATACCCTGGATTGTGAGTGACTAGTCATGCAGCAAACATTATTTATTGAGTGCCTGTCATACATAATGCTCAGAGACATTCTACAGGGAAGAGAAATGCAGGAGGAGGAGCCTCCAGAGCTTAGAAACAGCTAGATGCTGGATCAACCCATCCAAAACTTAGCACATTTGTCTATTCAGACCTATTCTTTTTTTTTTTTTTTTTTTAAGATTGGCACCTGGGCTAACAACTTGTTGCCAATCTTCCTTTTTTTTTTTTCTGCTTTATTTCCCCAAACCCCTCCTGTACACAGTTGTATATCTTAGTTGCAGGTCCTTCTAGTTGTGGAATATAGGACGCCACCTCAGCGTGGCCTGATGAGCGGTGCCATGTCTGCGCCCAGGATCCGAACCCTGGGCTGCCGCAGCGGAGCTCGAGAACTTAACCACTCGGCCGCGGAGCCGGCCCCTATTCACACCTATTCTTATTCTGCATTCTCTGTCGTTATTAGTGACACCTAAGACAGAAACCTGGGAATCCTCTATTATACCTTCTTTATAGCCAATTATCAAATCCATCCTGTCTTACTTTTTTTTTTTTGGTGTAAAATTTTATTATGAAATGCGTAAATTTTAAGTGTTCATTTGCTGAATTTTGACATATGCATGTATCTGTGTAATCCATTTGCCTGTTAAGATGGAGAACTTCGCAGTCATGCCAGAGAATTCTCTCATTACTCAAGTGATCCACTTGTAATTCATTGCAACCAGTACATTTCAGATGAAGCCATAACTTCATTCATATCATCAATATGTATTAATATACCTGCTATTGAATAGAAACTGAGAATGCAGTGTGAGCCCAAAGTCCTTGCCTTTAGCCTTCAAGATTCCTACAGTTGGGTGAGGATACTGATGAGTAAATAAGAATTTTGTAATATGACTTAAGAAGTAAGAAAATAGAGCTTGAGTATAGGGTGCCATCCTGCCCCCTTGACCTAATTTTTTTGTGTGTGTGGGTAAAGGGGAAATGAAATCTAATCTAAGGTTGGTAAGAGGAGTAATGAATCATGAAAGGAAGGGGAGATGCATACTCCAAGAATATTCAGGGCCAGGAAGCAAGAGAACAGGGAATACTGTATGACTAGAGAACAGAGAGAGAATAAGAAATGACAAAAATGATACTGGAGTGACAAGTGAAAGGCTGGATGGAGCAAGACTGAGTTTCCCATAGTAGGTCAACTAGAAGTTGCCTTACCTTTGAGGCAAGGAGTGATGCAAAATGACAATTTGTCAATTCCTGTCTTTGAACTCCCTCTAAACCTTAGTTAAAACTCTTATTTTAGGAATTCCTTCCTAATTAATGCCACATAATCGTTGGTGAATCATTGTTAGTGACATCAGTATAATATCAACTACCATTTATTGACTGATCCTCGTATTTTATCTTGGACACACTTTATGCTTTATATTTTGTGGTGGTGGTTTCTAAGCATAATTGTGTCCAAATATATATCCATGTTTTAATCCTTTATATGGCAAAGATTTTTCAGACTTTTAAGTTAACTGATTGAGTTAAAAATAGTGAGATGTGGGGCCGGCCTGGTGGTGAAGCGGTTAAGTGCGCATGTTCCACTTTGTCGGCCCGGGGTTTGCCAGTTTGGATCCCGGGTGCGGACATGGCACTGCTCAGCAAGTCATGCTGTGGTAGCCGTCCCACATATAAAGTAGAGGAAGATGAGCATGGATGTGAGCTCAGGGCCAGTCTCCCTCAGCAAAAAGAGGAGGATTGGCAGCAGTTAGCTCAGAGCTAATCTTCCTCAAAAAAAAAAAGTGTGAGATGATCCTGGATTATCTGGATGAGCCCTAAGCGCAATCACTAGTATTCTTTTAAGAGAAAGGCAGAGAAAGATTACAGATAGGTAGAAGAGGAGAAGACATGTAGAAAGAGAAGGCAATGTGGCAAAATGCACATAGATAACCGGAGTGATACTGCCACAGGGTAAGGAATACCAGCAGCCACCAGAATCCAGAAGAGGCAAGGAATGGATTTTCCCCTACAGCCTCTCTTGGGAGTCTAGCCCTGCTGACACCTTCGTGTCAGCCCAGTGATATGATTTCAGACTTCTGGTCTCCAGAAGTGTGAAAGAATGGATTTCTGTTGTTTTAAGCCACCCAATTTGTGTTCATTTGTTACAGCAGCTATTGGAAACAATACACTTGTTATCTCAAAACACACTTCATGTATTTCTTTATGTGCCAGATGCTCATGTCATTCCCTTCACTGAGAATGTCTGAACCGCTGCTCTTTTTGGTAACTGATATGCCCCAAGTGATTAGAATCTTCATCACAGATAGTAAGTGCTCAATAAATACTTGTGGAATGAATCAATTCTGTCATGTATTACAGTTGTTAAGTCACCTATTTCTTCCATTAGATTTTTTTTGCTTTATTTTTTGAGTTGAGACATAATTGACACATAACATTCTGTAAGTTTAAGGGATACAACCTGTTGATTTGGCACATTTATATATTGCAGTATGATTACCACCATAGCTTTAGCTAACACCTCTGTCATGCCACATAACTCTTTTTTGTAGTGAGAACGTTTAAGATCTAGTGTCAGCGATTTTGAAGTATAGAATACAGTGTTGTTGACTCTAATCACTATGCTATGTATTAGATCTCCAGAACTTATTCATCTTCGGGTTGCAAGTTTGTACCCTTTAGCCTGTTTTGTTTTTAAATATTCCTTGACTTCATGTTCTTGTCTCTATCCCTGTTGCCAAAGCCTTGGTTCAGGCTCTTACATCTCATCTGGAATCTGCAGCAGTTGGTCTCTCTTCCTCCTCTTACTAATTTTCTTTTTCATGAGAAAGTTCTCACTTTAAGTGACACTGGCTGAGCCCTCACTAACTGTCAGATGACTGCTGATACTCTACATTATTTCAGATTGTTAGTATAAACAAGTTGAAGGCTCACCCTCTCCTTGGTTGGCTACTAGCAAAGTGTGTCAGTTCCAGCTTCCCCATGCCTTTCCTCACTTCTTGCCTTGATCAGTTCACCCTAGGCAGATTGTACATGGACCAGTCCCCTGCATTTGTATTAGGAGTATATTCTACTTTGAACCATTAGATTTGAAGCTATTTTTTTCAAAAAAGAGATCTCATATTTTAATAAGATTTCTCTTCGCTCAACTCTTATATCAGGTGTATTTTATACCTGCTGTGAACCTACCATTAAAGTGAGCCTACTCAGGGTCTTTAACTTTTTTGTACTTCCACCCTGATGAGAGGCTGTCTTCCAGTGGGTTGGGGGAATGCCTTTTTTGTCTTTGTTTGTTCTGCCTGTTTTTAGTCTCCGCTTGACTATTTGGACTCTGACTATCCATGAAGAGAAGATGGACTTTATCTACTTGTAGCTTCATAGACTGAAGTTGAATATCTGTATTCCAGTACTTTACCACAATGCTTTGTACCTATTAGGTGAATTTTGTTACATATGGATAGCTTCACCATCACACAGACAGTACATTTTCTATTCCACTTTTCTTCTCCCTGTGTAACAGTTGGGAGTTGAGAAGAGCATTAACTCACTGTTTGTATTTTGTTTTTGATGCTCCAGGTCAGGATGGCTAACTGGTTGGCTTCCTACATGGTGCCCTACGTCTACATCACACCTTAAAGAAGCTGAAGAGAAAATTTTAAAATGTAAGGTTTTCTTCTTGTAAGTTAACTGAGCTATGTATTCAAATAGGTCCAGTATGTCTCATTGGCCTAAAACTGGAGATAAGATTCTGTGGTGTTAGTTGTTGGCACAAGAACTTTTTTCCTTTTCCATGTCATCAGTAAGTGTATAAATGTGGGGAGGCAAGGGTTCTCAAATTTTTAGGTTTGTGTCCCTGTTATACTCTTAAATTAGTAAGGACCCCAAGGAGCTTTATTCATAGATTATAGCTATCAATGTTTACCATATTAGAAATTAAAAGTGAACGATTTAAAATATGTTAATTAATTTTAAAACAATAGTAATAAACTCATTACAGGTTAAAATAAATAACGTTTTCTATAAGTAACTACTTTCTAAACAGAAATGTAGTGAGAAAAGTAGCATTGTTTACATGTTTGTAAATGTCTGGCTTAATATAAAGCAGGTAGATTCTTATATCTGCATTGCATTCTGCGGTGTTGGTAATCACTTACCATGTGATCTCTTGAAAACTCCATTGTATACCCATCATCAGAGTGAAAAAGACAAAGTCTTAGTATTATTATAAAAATAGTTTTGACCTTGTAGACATCTTAAAAGGTCTCAGGGATTCCCCAGCTGTCCCCAGACTATGCTAGACAGGCTCTAGGTGTCCCCAGAGCAAGCAGCTTTGTATAGTGGGACAAACTGTACTATAAACAAGTAACCTGTTCTAGGCCCACATCTGCAGTCAGGTGGTTACAGGATCTTAGGCAAGGAACTTCTCAGCTTCTGATTTTTTACCTGTCAGATGAGAGGGTAGGATGATCCTTAGAATTTTTTCTGGTTCTAGTATTCTAAGATTCTTTAATTCTACATTTGTGGTAGTGCGAAAACCTTTTCCTATTTCTTATGAGCACAGATGTTTACCCACACTTGTACTGCTAGGAAAGTATTCCCAGGTATCTGTGGGTGTATTTTTAAGCAGTAGTGTTTGTGTAATTTTGTTCTACTCATACAATTTAGAGGAGTGGATTACATGGTACAGTTCACATACATGATTGCTGTGTATGTATGTGCGGATATTTGTCCGCAGATGTTTTTCATCCTCTCTACCACAAATGAGTTTTCTTGTTTGTGCATTTGAATGATTCAGGAGTAAGTGACTGTAACTGAATATATCCATAGAAAGGACAATTAACCATCTTGCTTGGATTTTTTAACTTGAAAATGAATTTCTACTCTGTATACTTGGGTAATCTTGTTCTCTACAAAGCTGGGAAAGTTGTCATTGTGGTTTACTGAAATAAAAAAATTCTTGTCACAAGATGAAAAAGGGTGCTAGATGCTCAATTCACGCATTTAAGAAGCTCATTGCTTCCCTCCGGCAAAGGTTGTTAGGGATGCAAATAGTGAGAGTTGACCCTGCTCCAGTGTGAGACGTGAAAGCAAGCGACTGATAATGGTGGAGTGAGCTCTCTGAAAGAGGTTACAGATAGTTTCAATGGAAACACACAAACTGTCTGTGTTCAAAATGCTGATGTGGTTTGGCTTGGCACTAATGCTGGATCACCTCCTTTTCTAAACTGGTGGCATTTCCACCTACTCAGGGGAATGGGCTCTGTTAATATTCTGAATGAATGCTAGGTTTCCTCTTTGCTGCCACTATGTGGGTACAAAATCTGAGATTGTTTCTTTGGTTAAAAGGGCAGAGGCTCTGGTTCTCCAGTGTTTGTCCACTACAAATGAACGTGCACAAATAATTAAGGGGTATCTCTAAAGTGTAGCTATTCAGTTGATAATTTAATGTAAATGAATTTCAAATTAGTTCATCTTTAGTGAATTTGGGGGGAGACTTAAAGTATTTAGTCCACAGTATTGAAGGTAAGTAAGAGTTTTTATCTACAAAATTATGATTATTTGCATTTTCTAGGGATATTGTTGAACTTGCACTCGGACTACCTGGCGCCTCAAGCTGAGGAGTTCTTACCATACTCTGTCACCTTTCTTTGACTAAACTTTGTGATGACTGAAGATTTCAGTTATGTGTTTAATACATATACTGTTAATCCTTCCCTAAATTCATTATTACCTTTTAGGGAAAGATGTTTCTTTTGAGTCTGACTTGAATCTTCAATGCTTAATCTTCAAGTGTTGTACAAATTCAAGGTAGTAGTCTTTTGTTATTGTCTGCAAAGCTAGGGACCTTAAAATAATGGATTCAGTGACCACTAAGTTCCTTTCCAGTTCTGGTAGTGTGATACCCTCATTTGATAGATGTGGAAAGAAGTCCAAAGAGCTAACATGACTTGCCAAAAGACCTTGGCCACAGGTACTTGAGACTTGTCTGAGATAGATCTTCCCACTTAGGTGTAAAGTATGGTAATTAAGAATTACTTCAATAAAATGTGTACTTTTTTTTTTTAGGGCTGACAGAATAAAGGCTAAAATCATATGAATGGATACCAGATGGTTTCTAGATTATTAATTTCTGATTGCTCTGAGAATACTATCCTTCTCAGAAGTAGTGAAGCTAAGCAGAATTTCTCTTTTATGTTTTTGTTAGATGTCCCCTGCACATACAAAAAAGAACTTGTTCGTATATCTAATGGAAATAAAATATGGACACTGAAGTTCTCGCATAATATTTCAAATAAGACTCCACTTGTCCTCCTTCATGGTTTTGGAGGAGGACTTGGACTCTGGGCACTGAATTTTGAAGATCTTTGCACTGATAGACCCGTCTATGCTTTTGACCTCTTGGGCTTTGGACGAAGTAGTAGACCCAGATTTGACAGTGATGCGGAAGAAGTGGAGAATCAGTTTGTGGAATCCATTGAAGAGTGGAGATGTGCCCTAGGATTGGACAAAGTGATCTTGCTTGGACACAACCTGGGTGGGTTCTTGGCTGCTGCTTACTGTTTGAAGTACCCATCAAGGTAAGTGATGGTGATAGTGCTCGTCTCTACTTCCTGTCTTTGGTGGTGGTTGGTGTCTGAGCTTTATAAGACGGACATTCTCTTAAAGGACCCTATAGACCAAATAGCCACAGCTGATGGCCAGTTTAGTAGCTGAAATAATGACGTCATATTTTCCATTACACATGCTACACATTGGTTGAAGGCTTAAGAAAGACTTTCTATTTGTTAAACTTAGAATGTATACAATTTAAGCCGCAAGTGAAAATTCTTGTGGTTTTATTGTTATTGTCGTCATTAGACCTATGGATTCTAGCAGTCTTTTCCTCACCTTCTCCAGGTTATAGTGAGCTGTAATGGGAAAACAGAAGGTTAGAAATTAGGACTCCTAGGTACTAGTGTTATCTTTGTGGCTTAGTGCAAATCACTTAACCTCTAAGCTTTTCCTCATTTCTTCATTTCTAAACTACAGAAAATATACCTGTATAATGTATCTTACAGAGTTTTTGATTGTACTGTGCCCTAACCTTTATTGTTACAGAATTATTTTTCAGAGACGTTGGATTAATGAGTGTTTGCTTCAGAATCTTTGTAGCATCTCCTTTCTTTACCTTATTTTCTTATGCTATTTCCTATTATTTATGTTGCTACTCTGAGGGGAGGTCATACTTGAGTGCTAAGAAAATCTCATTTTTGTTTTGCTCATCCTTTGGAAAGAAAAAAGATCAGCATTTTTGTGTTGCCAATGTATTTTTCCATTGGACTAATTTTTAAATCCAAGATTGCAACCGACTTTTGACATTGAGGTCTGTGAATGAGATATGAATGATGGTCATTTGCAGAGTGCATGTATGCACCTGTGAAGCTGCCCCATTGCATAACTCCAGGTGTGCTGTTGACACAGAATTTGATGGTGGAGCAGCAGCCCTGTGTACCTGGGGTTTTCCTCTAGAACAGCCAACTTTTTCTCTACAGATTCTTTATCTAAAATGTCAGCATTTGCACTTGATTTTTCTGGAGAGTTCCTAATCTTGTGTGTCCTAGATGGTAATAGTCTTGTCTACTGGCAGACGTCTTCTTTCAAAAGAAGTCCAATTTTTTTCCTCCTAGTTGGGTTTTTGGGGATTACTGTCTTTTTTTTTGTGTCCTCCTTAGTGACAAACACCTAGCTGTATTTGTGGGCAAAGAAAGACAAGGATACTTTTCTGGTATAACACAACAGGGCTATTTGTGGAGGTTGGGCTTCCTTTGTTTCTTATCAGGTGTTTATTATGTCTATCCTGTGGTATTTATCCCCTAGAGATACGACATGGAGCTCTGTGGGCTAGACTCTGGTCATGAAACCTCTTAGAGTCCTGACTCTTCATGGCTATCTGCTGTTTAGTTCAGTTGGTGAGATTTTCATTTGCAGTTGTGAAATGCTCTAAAGAAATAAGGGGTTTCAGTGATTCAAAAGGGAATGACTACTTCAAAACTATTTGTAAAAGAGAATAGCAACATATTTTGAATGACATGGGAGGCAGAACAAATATCTAAAATAAAGCCAGTGGGGGCCAGCCCCATGGCCAAGTGGTTAAGTTCACACACTGCCCCAGCAGCCCGGGGTTTCCCCGGTTTAGATCCTGGACGACCTAGCACCGCTCATCAAGCCATACGTCCCACATGCTGCAACTAGATGGACCCGCAGCTAAAATATACAACAGTGTCCTGGGGGCCTTTGGGGAGAAGCAGGAAAAAAATTAAAAAAATAAAATAAAGCCAGTGATCTCTGCATTGGACTGACTACCTTTTATAGAATGATTCTTGAATATTTGTGCCTAATGCTAGAAATCAAACTAAAGTACTGTATCAGGACCAAGAACCACTAAGTAATAGCAATAGACGAATGTGAGAATGCTTGAAATAAGTAGGATGTTTAAATTGGCTGATTGCTGTCAAATATTGAGTGGAACTCTACAGAATATGTTAGATATTGAAGCCTATATTTTAACTGCATAAAACTTAAATTATTAAACACAAGTTAATTTAAAAATAATGAGGTTCTCTGAATTTTCGGTATCCCAGATAATGAATGAAGTCCAGTCAGAACACTGTGCTTGGCACATAGTGGGTGCCCAGTAAATATTTCTGGAATAGATGAATCTGAAAAGAGAATTGTAACTAAATTCACCTTTTAGCTTACCATTTTATGTTCTTTTTCTGCTTTCTCCTTCCACCTTGCATAAAAGTATTAAGAGATAGGAGTTGGTTATGTTATACCTTTGTTGACGAAAATAATCCATAACCAATCTATAAATGAAAATTTGGGTGAGTTTATTCTGAGCTTAAATCTGAGGATTATAACCCGGGGCCTTTCTTCCCAAAGGAAGAAAGGGCACCAAAGAAGTGGGGTGCACAGAGTGGTTATATACCCCCAGAGAGGATGTTTCACATAGGATTGAAATGTCCCTTTTACAGTAGTCTGGAGACTGCTCTGTCGGCACAGCGATTGGTGGAAACAGCAGGTAGGTCTTCTGTCTCAGTGAACACCGCAGGGTGGCAGTCTGTTGTCTCCAGCTGAGTGGTCACAGGGGAGCTGGGTGGTCAAAGGTGATTGCAGCAATCAGTTCCTAGCCTAAGGAAAAATGCTTATCCGTAAGGAAATGCTAATGTGGGGGGAAGTTGCACCTTTATCTCAGGGGCCTTTGTTCTGGCCATAGGAAATGTCTAAGCAGATATGCAATGCGTGCTCAATAGCCACAGTCAGGCCGTTTTGGAAAAAACAAAGTCAGGCCGAATTAGGTTTATACCAAATGGCTTCCTCATATACTCCAATATCCTATTGCTTGCCATTTTTATTTGCCACCTTTCCACTTTCTTTCTGGGAGAAAAACTGATTTCATATATGTAAGTGTAAACCGGAAAGATTTCAGTTTTAGCCCTTTTGACCAGTTAATTTACATCTTAAGTTACTGTGTCTCATAAAAACAAGTTATAGTGGAAATAAAGGTGAGATCATTTTGTGTGTATGTGTGAGAAAAAGATATTAGTGAGACTGTTTTTTCTAACATATACATAATATATATACATATTTTGCATAGTTAATAAATTAACCTGCCATTTGAACCAACAACCTCAGTTAATTTAGAAATGTGTTAAAGCTACAAAATAAAAGTAAGATTTTAAAATTTCTTTCTTTCTATTCTTATAGACTGGATAATACCCCAGTGTAGCACATAGTATGGGAAGGCAGAAGTTACAGTCTCTTGGGCCTCCTCCTTTCCCTGGGTTTTTTACTCTGTTGCTTTTCAGGATGGCTTTCCTTGAAGCACTTCTCTTTCAATGGAGAGGAAAGAGATAAATGAATAAGTATGTCTCTGGTTTTTTCCTGTAGGCGCATCATCTCCTTTGTTGCAGATGTTCCTCACTGCCAACATTACTTTTAATGTTTCTCATTTTAATTTCATACCATAAAGAAATTTTTTCTGCTTGATCCTGATTGAGGAAATTCATACAAATTTACATAGATGATGTGTAGTTACGGTTAATAGAACTGTTCAGTAGACTCACGGATCCGAATGCAGTTAAACACAATTGATTACAGCAAGTGTAGATGTTCATAATTAGAGCAAACCTCATAGTAAGTGAGCTTTAGCGGTTAACTGTCTCTTCAAGTTGCATTCATACTGAGCAGATGGGCTGGTTGTCTGGGTCGCTATCTGTGTGATCTGGAATGTTTTACCTGAGCCAGGGAAGCCTCCTTGTGGTACGCACATACTGTCTCTGGTACAATAGAGTGGCCCTTTTAGTATCAGCTAAGCAAGTACAGAACTGCCTACTCTAAATGTCTCTTATCCAACTTTCACTTGATCCAAGTCCTTTTGTATTTAAAGACTTTTATTTTATTTTATTTTTTTTTTTTTTTAAGATTTTATTTTTCCTTTTTCTCTTCAAAGCCCCCCGGTACCTGGTTGTATATTTTTAGCTGTGGGTCCTTCTAGTTGTGGCATGTGGGACGCCACCTCAGCATGGCTGATGAGCCGTGCTGTGTCCGCGCCCAGGATCTGAACCGGGGAAACCCTGGGCCGCCAAAGCAGAGTGCGTGAACTTAACCACTTGGCCACGGGGCCAGCCCAAGACTTTAATTTTTTTAGAGCAGTTATAGATTTACAGCAAAATTGAGAGGGAGATAAAGAGATTTCCCATATAATCCCTGTGACCCCTGCACATGCATAGCTTCCCCCACAATTACTATTTTTATTATGCTGTCATGAGATTAAAATAAATCTTTGAATTTCAGAAAAAAGTTTGTAGGGTTGGGGGAAAGGCTGTGAGAGGAGGGAAAGAATGGTCTAATAGAAACCAAATGAGATTCAGTTCATTTCTTTACTCATTGTGCATCTTTTCTTGTCTCTCTCTTTCCTTTTTTTTCTCCTAATGGATTTAGAGAATGTTGCTTTTTTTCTCTTCCTCCTCAGGTATGGAAAATCTTTTTTTTTTCTCTTTTAAGTAAAACAACAGTTCCTTAATTTCTGTTGTTTCTATACAGGAAGGAAAAATAAACACAAAGACAATTTTTTACTTGTTGGGACTTCCTGTCCCAATCCATACCTATTTCTGTCCTTATCTTTTATGGGCAGCCCCATTCTTCCATTCTTTGTTTATTTTTATAGGACAGTTTGAGGACAAGAGTGAATATGCCGAATTTAATGTGCTTGTTTAGGAAGGATTCTCATGATGGAAAAAATTCATCAGTTTTTATTCTCTATTTTGGTACAGTAGGTCATCCTGGGTGCTTCATTTCTATGAGCAACAGAGTGCCTCTGTCCATACAGATTGTTTATAGCCTAACTTGTGGCAGTGATCACATATTTTACGTGGATTCTTGATACTGTTTAAAAACAGTATTCAGCAATTGTGATACTTTGTGTAAAAGTGCCCAAATGATTCCTCCATTGAAATATTGGTGATGAATGAAATACTCCTAACACCATGTTCCAGCAGATTGATTGTGTTTAAATAATGTTGAGTGACTTTCTGTGCTTTTAAGGCTTACAGTATATTGTGGGAAGAGATTCAAATTAAATAACCACGCAAGTAGCATGACAGCTGTGGTGAGTGCTGGGCATGGGAAGTGGGCGGTGCTGTGAGAACTCTTGATGAGAACCTCTCCCAGTCTCGGGGGGTCCAATATGGTACCCTAAAGAAGTGCAACTTGAACTGAGGTTGACGTCTCAAAGGGGAGTAGCAGGAGCGCATTCTAGGCAATGAGGACAGACCTTGCAAAGGCCCCATGCTAGGTGGATGTCTGGACCATTCTGGAAAGGCCATGTGGCTGGTGGGCAGAGAAGTTATGAACCAGTTAGTAGATGACTCCACTGGGGGCACAACCCCTGGGTTCCTTCCAAGAAGATGACCTTAGTTCATCTCAGTTTTCTTACCACAGTGTGTAATAGTTACAGATGCCATCTGTAATTTCACTTGTAGATTAATGTGCCATGTGATAAACAGTTGGGTGGTATACTGGCTGCCATTCTGTAAAACGTTCTTCATCAGGAAGTGTCTGATCACCTTAAGATGGGAATGAAGGGAGAGTAGAGTAAGCCAGCAATAATAGCCAAAGATGCCATCTCCTTTCTTTCGTTTGTGTGCTTATTAGCTTTTTCTTTTAATTTTCCTTTCCTTCTGGCCCCTGCTGCTCAGGACTCCATAGGGAGACTATCTGTGTTTTATACGTATTTGTTATAAACTAAGGAAAAGGACACTATAGAAACTTTTACTTACTAAGAAGGTGTTAAGCAAAGGGATCTATTCCAAGTTAGAATAGAATAGGTTACAACTGGTCTTTACTTCTCCACTAAAAAGTTTTCAGATCATCTGATCTTTTGACCTTGCCTGGCGCTGTCTCCTAACTGTGTAGACCTAGGCTGAACATTTCTTGTTGGCCCCTCTTATGACGAAAGGCTGTTGTACTTGACCTGAAGTTGGAGGTGTTTAGTTGCTTGTTCTCTGGACCTGCCCCATCCCCCACCCCCAGTGGCTTGGAGCCAATGGGAAATACCTGGGGCTAACTTCTTCTTGAGAATGCCTCATTTATGCACTGACTAGAGTCCTTTCTAGTCTTCTTGTTCCTTTCCTTGTTCCTCAAGTACGTCCCGTAGACTCCCTTGTGCATTTTGGTTCTGAGTCTGATCGTTCTTGGTTTTGTATGTTTTCTGGTTGGTGGCTGACTTTAAATCTCATGAGTCAGGTTTATATACCCTTGTTAGCATTTATACTCAACTGTCCCAGCATGTGGGAGCAGGTGTGTTGTCTACCGCCTTGCTCTTTAGGTTGTAATTTGCTCACCGTCTTCAAACGCAAGACCTACTCTAATGACTAACCCAGAGAAGAATGCCTTTTTATGTTTCCAAACTGATGGGCTGTTCTCTTGTTCCTGCTCTGCCGGTTCTTATTTTCCCTGTAGTTTGAATGAGTCTCTGATTCTTGACAAAAATGTGTGATAGGATGACTCACATCTGCTGTTTGGCTAGACCCATTCCTTAATCTTGGCTGTGAACTAACAATCCCATTAGGCTCTTCTCTGTGGAATATTACAGGGTAGGGTCTGGAATATTATAATAGTTTAGATATATGTTAAAACCAAATAATTCTTCAGATGAGGAGATAATCTTTCACTAGAAAAGGAGATGAGAAGATAGCCTGGGAACTTAGTCTGGTGCCGGGTTATAATAATCTCTGAGCCAAAACCTGTGATGAGGCTTTCCTGAAGAATAGAAGTTAAATTACTTGCTGCTCCCATGGTTCTAATCACTGTTTTCCCGTGCTCCCTGGAATAAATTGTGGTCTAATAGTCTTCCTATTTTTGCTACTATAACTAGCCAACATTTACTGCGTATTTATTATCTGATAGCCACCAACCTAAGTGCTTTGCATGGTCTGTCTCATTTAAAATCCTTAAACCAAAAATAAGCAACAATTACTTTCTGAGGTCAGTTACGTGTGGTGGAAGCAGATAATGTATAACTACAATTTAGACATTGCTGCAGAGCTTTTAAAAAATTGTTTTCAGGGGCTGGTCTTGTGGCATAGTGGTTAAGTTCAGTGTGCTCTGCTTCAGCAGGCCGAGTTCATGGGTTTGGATCCTGGGTGTGGACCTACACCACTCATTAGCCATGCTGTGGTGGTGACCCACATATAAAGTAGAGGAAGATTGGCATGGATGTTAGCTCAAAAATAAAGTAAAAAAGGGTTTCAAACTTTTTTGACTATAACCCTCAAGTAAGAATTATATGTGTGTGTGTGTCTGAAACAGAAGTTTTATGGAGTTATGCTTGTTATGATATATTTTCCTATTCCAAAGTGGCTCTGACTCTCTAAATGGATTTTACTGCTCACTAATGAGTAGTAACTTGCAAGATTAATATAAGAAATTAACAGTAATGTTCTGATGTCATCTGGGAGACCAGACTGGACTAACACCTATGCTTAATCTATGGTTATACTTTATAAAATTTGTGTATCCTTATAGACAGGGACCAAAGGGAACATGGAATGTGTGCTGAGCATATTCCAAGTGTTAAGCACCATGCTAAGTTCTGAAGACAGAGGATGGACCAATTATTGGGGCAATTTACTTCCTTTCCCAAAAAAAAGGAAAGTTATCTGCTCTAGTATATATACTTTGTATAACTTGTTAAACTGGCATTTTACCTAGAGATGGTTTTTTTTTTTTTTTTTGAGGAAGATTAACCCTGAGCTAACTACTGCCAATCCTCCTCTTTTATTTGCTGAGGAAGACTGGCCTTGAGCTAACATCCATGCCCATCTTCCTCCACCTTATACATGGGACGCCCACCACAGCATGGCTTTTTGCCAAGCGGTGCCATGTCCACACCCAGGATCCGAACCAGCGAACCCCGGGCCGCTGAGAAGCAAAATGTGCTTACTTAACTGCTGCACCACCAGGCCAGCCCCTAGAGATGATATTTTGAAGATCCATATTAAACAAGGCAAGCCAAAACTAAGGCAAAAATAGAATAACTACTTAACCAGGGATAGATGAGAGTTTCCCTCCCTCAGGTTTTCCTTTGTCCTGCCTCTTCTTGAGGTAGCAGGTCAGTAAGAGCCTAGACCAGACTGGGCCAGATCCTTAACAAATCTGTAACAAAAATTTAATCATCTTTTAAGGTAAAGTATGTTTAATAAAGGGTTCATTTTCTCTTTAGGAGGTAAGTCAGTAGTGAGTAATACTGGCTGTTTCCTAACATGATTGTTTGCTGCTTTCAACTAGGTGGCTGTTTCATTAATTCCAGTCATACCCCTGGCACGCCCTCCCACCCACCTCAGATCTCACTGTGGGCTGTAATAAGAGGAATTTAGGAGACAGTCAAAATATCAGAGATGGTCTCTGCCATTAAAAAACAAAACAAACTCATTCCTATCCCCCTTCCCATACACTGTTAGAAAATAGTCTCTTAACACTTTAAAGCAGTGAAGGCACTTGAGTATATGGAAATCTCATGTATCATATATTGCCATAAAGATTCCTAGTTACATTCCACAAATCTTCTGAAGGCTATGAAATCTAGAGTACAGTGTTAGGACTGGCCTAGAGTTGCTGAAACTTCAGCTTTACCTTTACTGATATGTTTATCTTATGTTTTTTGGCATGTTCTTAGGAGACAGAGCCTTCTGCCCAACGGCTTGTTGGCATCCGTTAGTATACTGGCGTGAGGCAGTATGGGTTTTAGCCTGAGTTCTACATTAACTAGCTTTGTGTCCTGGACTGGGTCACATAGTGCATCTCAGTTTCCTTCTCATCTGTAGGATGAAAGATTGGGCTGAGTATTCTCCAAGGGCTTGGAGCTTTATGATCTAGTCTATGTTCTGAAGCTTTCTGTTTGGGAAAATGCAGCAAAGCAAAGGATTCATTACTAACTCATCTTTATTTGTGCTGACAAAAATAATGAAACATTTTCTGTAGGGAATAATAGCCATCTATTCTCATGTTCTGTTTTTTTTACCTTTCTGGTTCAATTATGGCTTATTTTTAATAAATAATTTTATTTTTAATAATATAGTATTTAATAATTTTATTTAATCATGTTTAATAATTTTATTTTTAATAAATAAATAATAATTATGAATTATTATTCATCCTTGGGAGATTTTTGCTGGTATTTGTTGGGTGTTTTGATTACAGCTGAATATCATCTTGTGTCAAGAGGAGCTTTATACTTTGTTCAGGATCTTTATGATGTATAAGACCATGATTTGGCCACATAGAGGTATTGCTGATAGTTCTGGTTTTCCTTCATCACATAGAGGTTTCATAAGATGGAAGAAATAAAAGTATTAGTGATATGAAACAATGTTATGTGAGGTGAGACTGAAGGTTTTCTGTTTGGTCAGTAAAGAAGAAAATTAGGAAGGGTTAGGAACAGAATTTAATACCAGTATACCATGATGTCATGGGTAGGGTAGGTGTGTTCCTATTTACCAAGCTAGAATCCCAAACTAGGGGGTATTTTTTCAGCCCATATTATTACATTATCCTTATGTTTGTGAAAAGTTCACTTAAAGTCCTTTTGAATCCGCCTAAAGTCCTAATGCCTACTACATTTTTAAAATGATTGGTAGAATAGGAGATAACTATTGTTGGTGTCTGAAGCCATATGAGTATAACATTAATCTCAGTCATTTCTTTAGTGTCACCCTTGAGATACATGGAACCATTGGATTTTTCTGAATGGTTGGTGATCTATATCATCTGCCAGAGTGTAGCTTAAATAACAACAAATGCTATCTTTTCTTGTTTCTCAAGGATAGTCACATAGTTTTCATGTACCCTTTCACACATCCTTTATTATCCATTTTTAGATACATTAAAAATGAAGCCCTCTTTCTACCATACACCTCTCAAATCCTATTAAATCTCAAGAATTCACACAGAATAAGAGCATGATGTATCCTGTTCAGTCATTAGTTTTCTCTTTGATGTAAAGGTGTTTGAAAGTGGTTCATTCTACCTTTACAAATTGTGTTAGTTCTTTATCGTCCTAGGGTGAATGTGCTAAATGAACTTAAATCTGTTCTTTCCCCAACAGGGTTAATCATCTCATTTTAGTGGAGCCTTGGGGTTTTCCTGAGCGACCAGACCTTGCTGATCAAGACAGACCAATTCCAGTTTGGATCAGAGCCTTGGGAGCAGCATTGACTCCTTTTAACCCTTTAGCTGGCCTCAGGATTGCAGGGCCCTTTGGTGAGTGCTTATGTCTGTGTCCTAGGAAAACAGAATGTTTATAGATTAGCAGTAGAGGAGTATTTTAGTTGAAAATCTTAAAACAAAAAAATGGAAACAATTTTTCTCCTCCTCCTAAAAAGTACCAGTCCATTCATAAAGTTGAATGAAACCAGACTCTTCTCCTTGAAGAGGAGTCTTTATATTGTAAACATTACAGGTAATTAGCAAAGCAGAGAAAGACAGGAAATGCTGAGGATGAGGATAGCTGGCCTTGAACATTCTGAAAAAAGCCAAGCAAGCAGAGTGTCTTTGGGAGGTTTATCTGCTAGCCCAGCACATTGGGAGAAGTGCAGCATGTTGACCTGTTGGTGAACATTAGAGAGCATTTGGCTGGTTGATCATATCCAGCCGGCAGGTAGGTCACAAAGCCTGACTGATCCACCATGGGAACGACAGACACCATCACACTTACAAATTCTTTCCTTGCCCCATAATGTTAGAGTGTTTAGAAGATAGTCATCCTTTTCCACAAAGATTTTGGGGACTCCTTATTTGTGTTTCTGGTCATATTTTGAGGGTACCAATGTTTAGTCTGATTTAAGTTCACTTGACTCTCAGCTCCTCTATCTCAGCCCCACAGCCAAGGGAATTTCCTTTCCTTGTTGTCGGAGATGGTGATGGTCTGGACCTCTGCCTTTTTCTCTTAGAACTTATGTCAGTTAGAAGCACTTCTAGCTGAAAGTAACTCACTGCCTAAGTGGTTTAAAACATAAGGCCTTTTCTTATTTCCTTAACAAGCAGTCTAGAGGCAGGTGGTTTTAGCATTTGTTCTCGTAGCTAGCTAATTGTTGTTAGGGTTTGAGTCTGTGTCTGTGATTCTCTTGACCTTTTTCCTCACAGTTGTGTGATGGCTGCTATGGCAGGAAGCATTGTCCCACAAAGCAGCACTCTGAGCAAGAAGGGAAAGCATGGAAAATGGTTCTTCTCTCCAAGATGCTCTTTGTCAGGGGGAAAAAATCTTACCTGGAAGTCCCCAGCAGACCTCCGCTTATGTTTCTGCCCACCCCTAGTTCTTCTACCAGCAGAAAAGAAGAAATTTCTGTGACCGATCAATCGTGATTTGTTCCCAAGTGATGAGTGAGGGGCTTGCTTTCCTGGGCATGTTGCTGCCTAATTAATATACAAAAGTTAGGTTCTGTTACAGGAGGAAAGGAAGAGAGGCATGGGGTATGGGGGGGGTGGGGTGGGGGGGGTGTTGTGGGTGAGGGTATGGAAATACTGCTGCATAGGTGACTAGATTCTGCACCCCTCAGCCAGGCCCGACCCTCCTTGCCCTTTGAGGTAGGGAGAACAGTGGGACTGCAGGAATCACACGAGGGCACAGGAGTTGAACTGGTAACCACACTACGCTCCCTCAGTGTTCTTATAAATAGCCTTTTTCCCTCCCCTCAGTCTTTCACCCCTCTCTAATAGAGCCACTCCTTCTTAGGTACCTGGTTCTCCTTTGATGAACTACATCGTTTAATCTGTATAGTCCTGAAATATAAGTGGATTTTGCTTGCTCACAGTTACACAAGTAGCAATTATGGGAAAAGTTAAAGTATGAGAAGAAATTTGGAGACAGTGGTGGGGGAGGGAGGATGCTTAGGGGGGAGGGGACCTTTAAAGCCATGTCCTCTGTCTCCCATTATGGCTTGCATGTGGAGGTGCTAGTGGGGGGTGATGTAGAGTGTCAGCTGCATCCTAGAAAGTCTTGATGGAGCTGTATAATTCCTTCGCAGGTAGAAAGGTAGGGCCACGAAAGAAGTAAGACTTTGCTAGGTTAATGGACAGTGATAGCAGAAAGAGAAACTGACCAGTCTTGGGGACCCTAGAAGGGAAAATAGATGACTAGACGAAGGCTCCCGCTCTTCTCCCTCTTTTCTTTTGGGGGCCTAGCCCCTGCCTCTCACCTCAGGAGTGGCACCATGGAGGCCACTGTGGATGGCCTTAGCAGGGAGTATTGCTAGTGACCCAAGCAGAAACTGAATTTATTTTCCCACAGAAATATTTATATATCCCAATTCACTTTATTTAGATGTTAATGTGTTGGAATTGTGGAAGAAATACAAGTTAATAAGTTAATTTTATGTGTGAGCTGCTCTGTTCACCTGCCATGTTTAATAGAATTTATTTTCCTACAAAAAGAAGTCTTAGACAACTAACTTATGTTTTGAGCTTCTAAAGCACATCTGTAAGTCAGTATATTTTTATATTTAATTTTTTATTTTATTTATATTTATAAAGTTATAAATATAAATTTATATATTTATATATAAATATATATAAATAAAATATAAAATTAAAAGATATATATTTATAAAATTAAATTTTATATTTAACTCTTTAATTTTTATTTTGATCTTTCCTTAGGGAACTTGAGGAGAGCAGCTTCTAGGATCTGTGCTTTTTTTCTACCTAAAACATATATTTGAATACATGTATATATGTAGCATGTAACACAGCATACAAGCAAACACTAAAACTTCGTCTTAATTAGTCTGTAAGTCTATTATAATTTAAAACACTCATTTCCTGTTAAATAGGTTTAAGTCTGGTGCAGCGTTTAAGGCCTGATTTCAAACGGAAGTATTCTTCGATGTTTGAAGATGATACTGTGACAGAATACATCTACCACTGTAATGTACAGACTCCAAGGTAAGGGTTATGATTCTAAATTTACTGTGTTTGTGTTTTAGACTTTTTTTTTTTAAATATAGGAATAGTCCAGGAGATTTTTATCAGTAGTTAAATGACTAAATTTAAAAGGACAAGTAGTTAAATGACTATTACTTCTTAACTTACTCATCTATTCATGGGATACCTACTATATAAAACATTGTACTAGATTCTGATGGGAGTTTAAAAAGCAAGATGTACTTTATCTTGCCCTAAGGTGCTTATGGGTAACTTGAGGAAATCTTGGTCTTAGGCAGTTCTAGAAAGTGGTTGGAGTTGAGAGAGTTTCAAGTAAAATAGCATTTCCAAACTGAGTATGAATATTCTACAAAAATAGGGGTGCTGGATTAAAACAAAAGTAAATGGTTTTCTGTACCTTGGATCTTCTTATAATCTTTTACTCTGCCAAACGGTATTAAATCCCCAAATGCATGGGAGATGCTATGCAACATTTTTCAAGTTCAGTTGATGATTATACCCCTTTTCTACAGAGTAACTCTTAATGTCTATAGATCGGCATCCGAAACACTGCTGCCATGGGAGAGGGGTTGAGTAGAGGGGGAGGGGGCTTCTACATGTATTTTGACAGTGATTAGAAGAAGGAGAGAGAGAGAGAGCGTAGTAGCTAGAGGGAGCAAGAGGACCAAACAGAAGTGTTTCTTATCTTTAAAAAAATATGACTTAGGGATGTTGAGTGCAAGGCACCCATGGAGAAAACAGAGCCTGAAGTTAGTGGAGATCTAGGAAAAACCTGAAAGACAAGACCCTAGAGTCCCTAGGGAGAGGATCAAGAATGGAGTGTCAAGGTGCGAGCTCCGGTTCTCATGCTTCGTTGTGTACCAGAATTATTGGGAGAGCTTGTCAAAAATGTGATTCCTGAGCCCTGTCTCTAAGACTCTGATTCAGCAGGTACTTTTGGGCCTTTAACAAAAGCCCTTTTGTTAAAGATGGGCTGCCTCTTTAACAAATGTTGCAGATGATTCTAGTATAGGTGGGCCGTGGACCACATTTTAAAACATAGAAGTAGTACCTCGTCCTTTCTAAGACTGAGGCTTGGGTGAAAGGCTGTGGCTGGATGCAGAGTCAGCCTCCCTCGCCTTTTTTCCTCCCTCACTTTTGGTGGAAGATATCTACACACACTTTATTAAAAAGATTGAGGCCGTGAAAGCTGTTGAAGTGTAGCTGTAGCCTTAGTCTTTTGAATAAAGTAGGTTAGAGGTTCTCTGCCAAGAGTGAGGGAGGCTGGAGCGGTTTGGGGTACTCAAGAGATTAATGTTTTGTGACTCACTAGGCATTTGGGTCTGGTAGATTAGATCTTTATTCACTTCCACCTGGTCTGTCCCAGGTACCTCATCTATTTCCCTGCATGACTGAAGTGTTTTATTCTTCGCTTACTCACATTTCGTGATTACCCAGGTCTGTGTAGTCCTAGTGTGTTGCCTTTCTTGTGGAGGAACTTGAATTCTTCATAAAATACATTTTGGAATTTTGCCTAGTACCACAATGGAAGCAGAAATGACAGCAAAATGGATCTATCCTGGGAGTTTGCCAAGTGTTCCTTGTTCTTTTATGTGATGGTCAGTCAGGTGTGGTCACGAAAAAAGATATAGAAGAGGCCCAAGAAAACAAATTTTATTATATTCACAGGTCCTAGAGAGTGGGTCACTGAATGTCATGAAGGGTCACAGGGGGCTGCCAGATTTTGGTCAGGTGGCAGAACATAGGGGTGAAGGAAAAGTCTAGGCCACAGCCTTCATTGGATTCTTCAGAAAAGGCAAGGCAGGGAAGGATGAACAGTTTAGGACTGGCTAGTTGAATAATTTCTGTGGCCTCTAAGATGTAGGGTTGGTCTCTATTTACCTAGCCCTGAGATGATTAAGGCAGAGGAATATTGCCTCCTGGGATATGTGGGCTGGACAGAAGAGATATGGCTCCAGATTGGTTAGTTTGCATATCAAAGACATGTTCCTCATGCAGAGTCAGCCTTCCTCACTTTTTTTTTTTCTACCTCTAAGAATTTGCTAGCTCCAGGAGGCACAGTCTCCCCCCAGCCAGAGAGATTTTTTAAAATGTCAAACACCATAATAAAAATTGTGGTGTTTTGAATAAGAAACACCATAAGAAAATAAGAAATTTAAATAAGTTAAATAAGAAAATTAACAATATAAACAATACAAAAAGAATACTTAATCTGAGTTTCTTCTTATCTTGTTATTGATTTTCCCATTACAGGTAAAAAACTGGTACCATGAACCTGTGGAAAAGCTACCTTCTATATTTGAAATGTTAGACTGAAAAAACACATTTTAGCTTATCCCTGTAGGGAATTTAATAATTTAATGATACGGAGTTAGGGTTGCTTGTTTGGATTTAGAACATGATACTTTTTTTTTCATGAATCAGAGTTTGGAGCATCCTTG
This sequence comes from Equus quagga, assembly GCF_021613505.1. Classification (NCBI taxonomy): domain Eukaryota; kingdom Metazoa; phylum Chordata; class Mammalia; order Perissodactyla; family Equidae; genus Equus; species Equus quagga. The sequence goes on along the minus strand of NC_060267.1, from coordinate 141,601,311 downwards.
TTTATCTAACAAAACATATATCTTCTGTGCGGTATATACAGAAGTATATGTCTTCCGTGAGGTTTGTTCCTTACAATTTTAGTAAATTATTTTCCCTTTAAGCTGAGGCTTTTCTTAAATGGGGTCTTGAGAAGCTAAATATGAGTGTGTTTTGATAGAGGTATGAGTGTGAGACATACTCATCCACAGAAGTAATACCTGTGATTTTCTCCTTTTCCTTTAAGCGGTGAGACAGCATTCAAAAATATGACTATTCCTTACGGATGGGCAAAAAGGCCAATGCTCCAGCGAATTGGTAAAATGCACCCTGACATTCCAGTTTCAGTGATCTATGGCGCCCGATCCTGCATAGATGGCAATTCTGGTACCAGCATCCAGTCATTACGACCACATTCATATGTGAAGACAGTAGTAAGTGTGTGGCTTTCTCTGCTTTCACATCTGAACTAAACGCGCAGCCTAAGTCAGAGACCTGATATCACTTATGATAGGGGCAGAGTTTGGCCCACACAAGTCTTCATGTCCAGACAGTAAGTTGCCTTTCTTGGGGGCCTTGCCTGTCCCTAGAGGCAGAGAGTCTTTGAGGTAGGAGTGACTAAAAGCAGGACAGGTCCAGTAGCACCTCGAGCAACTCCCACCTCACAAGGAGTACATTCTCACTTTGTTCAGTTTATCTGCTGGTCCTATCATTAGTAGTCAATTTAGAATTTTTTTTTGCATATTAAAATTTTAGTAAGGTTCAATAGATTTTTCTCTTTATTCTCAGCTCCTTAATTTGCTGGAAATGTATAATTACTACAGATCAGTGTTGGTTTTTCTTTTATGTTTTATTTACATATAGCTGTTCTCACTTTCATTGCTTAGTGTCTTTGCCTATGTCATTGCATTTTATTAAATGCTTTTACACACTGACCGTCTGACTGCTTTTCCTTTCTCAGGCCATTCTTGGGGCAGGGCATTATGTGTATGCAGATCAACCAGAAGACTTCAACCAGAAAGTAAAAGAGATCTGTGACACTGTGGACTGAGCACACTGAAGATGATGTGGCAAAACATACTGACTGATACAATCCCTCAGCAGTAATTCAGTCGATGGTGAAGAGTAAGGAATACAACAAAAGAATGAGGCAGTCTTCTTGACTGTACTTTGCACATGTTTTCTTTGTGAAGTTGCTTGCACATTTAAACCAGTTAGTGCCTTCTAGAAGAATGGCTTTCCTTTCTCCTACACAAAATCGAAATATACAAGAGTCTCTAAAGCTAATAGCTTTAATAAAGGTTATTTGTCCTTCTGCTATAGTGAAAAATTAGAATTTTTCAACTGAAATTCTTTTTATTTCTATATAACTTTGCTATGTCAAGTACTTTTTATATTACATTCTATATTGCCAATTTTAAAGAGTGATTTCTGGGTCTATTATTTTATATCCTGTAAAAGTGCACTTTATTTTCTTTGCTTGTTGTTACCATGTCTAATAACTGATATAGTTAATCAAAATTCAATGTGTTTTTATGTAAAACTGTCACTTGTGTAGAATACTTCATTTTGAAATGGAGTGATGAGATAGCATTTTGGTTAAAAAGATGGGAGTTGATCACTAGCATTAATTTTTCTGGTTTTCCCATGTTCTCTATTTATGGCTGCAAAGCCATGTTCAACGTTTTGAATGTCATCCATCCTGACATATCTGCATCAGCATAACTCTGTGGAGTCGTCTATTTGTGATATAATTCTCCACTTCCAGCGAAACATGACATTAATACTTAAGAGATTCAAGTACTGAAAAGCCTTAAGTAAAAGAACTGTTCTTTTTAAAAACCCCCATTAGTACTCTTCTGTGAACCAGGATGCAGCTTTTCAAAGGAACAGATTCCCTGACTGAGAGGATATTAAGACTGTTACCTTCCAGTAAGCCAAATCATATATTTTCATTAACATCTAACTCTATAGATGGGTGCTAAAACTGGATTACATTTTTACCACTAAAATATAAAAATAGTTGGTGCTATTATGTCTCACAGCACCAGAAATAAGGTAGCACTTGGGTTTTGTTTTTTTTTGAGTTTTGTGTTAATTAAATAATTTACATACTTGAAGTTATATTACAAAAATTCTATCAGGTTGATTGAACTATTTAACAATAATTACCATCAAGTGTAGCACTTTCTTGCTGTTTTAAAGTGAGGAAAACTTCTTTGAAACTGTGAAAAAGCTCCATGTGGTAACTGGCTGCTGAGAAAACCCTCTGAAGAAGAAAATTGAATAGAATTGTCACCAAAAAGGCATCTTTGCCGTATATTTTGCTGACAAAACCTTGCTTGTCTAGGAAAAACGTGATTATGTAAATAAAAACAGTGAGGTAGAACAAGTAATGGTTTGATGGTTTTGACTATTACATTTTTTAAATGGTTAATTAGGAGATTTGTAATTGTTAGGAATTGTAAGGTGGTATCACCGTTGATTAACTGCCAGAAAGACCAAATGTTCTGTTTTCAGCATCATCTCCCCTACAAAAGAATAGGCAAATTATACTGAAGCATGACAGATAGCTTCCCCATGAACAGTTTGTCTCACTTGTCGGATTAGCTAGATTAATGTGAAAGGTAACGTGAGAGCCAAGACATGTTGTAAGATTTCTCTACTTTAAGAACGAAAGTAGCCTTTACTTTTTTGTTAGTATTTTGGATGGCCAGATTCAAACCTCTAAGTGGTAAAATAATTTGGGTAATATTTTTGTTTGGTATATTCTCCAGTGTCTCTTAATTATTCTTTGCTGGCCATATGACAGTTTTCACTTGTACAGGAGTTTCTGCCCAGGAAACTTGGTTCCAGCCCTTGAGGAAAGTTACTGGGTTCACTTAGTAAGCTACGGGGTTTCTGGCCACGTATGTGCCAAGTGATTCAGGAAAAAGATGTACCCAAATGTCAGGTAGAACTTATTTTCCCACTGACTGATTTTGCTTTATTTGAAAAATAGTGTCATAATTCTTTTTAAAAGTTAAATTTTACCTTGGGCTATAGTATATGTAATTTTGTGAAGATTGAACTAGCAGAGAAGGTCACAATCCTCAAATTCCTGAAAATATGTGGGTGCTAAATGTTTTCTTTAAAAAAAATTCTGTTAGAGTAATTGATCTCTGCTAGATTATGCACAGTGTACTTTATTTTACAGAATAAATTTTACTGTGATAGTGTTGTGTATTTTCTTGAGTTTCTGGTATGGCCCCATCCATTTATATTAGTTGTCTTAGGACCATGGATCCAGTAAGTGTTCAGTAGCAGTTGTTGGCATTCTGAGGGAAGGCTGCCCTGCAGTGCTGGGACCTTCATACACGGCTCTACCCATGTGCACACATCCCTTAGTATGATTCCTGTTTTCTTCTAAAACTAATTTTCAAAAACAAGGTTGCTTAAAGTTCGTTTTAGAGTATTATTTAGAAAATACTTTTGAAATGTCTCCATTTGTATATGTATATATATATTTTTATACTTTAAAGGGCATACTAGATCCAAGTAAAACAAGTTTTTCCCTGTGTGAAGGTACTGGAAAGAAGAAACAATGATAGTCAGAAGAACCCTAGAAAAGAAGAGTAGGGAAGGAGGGGATAACTCTACTAGATATCATAACATACTGTAAACAATATAGAGAAAGTCCAGGAATTTGGTATATAAAGGAAGCATACTATCAATGGAGGAAAAGACTTAGAAAATGGAGTTGAGATAAATGTGCTTAACTATATGGAAGAACATAAAATTGAATCTATTTCTCACACTATACACACGGATAAAATCTGAATGTATCAGAAACCCAACTGTAAAAATGAAACCTTCTAAATAACTAGAAAAAAACGGTGAATTTCTTTATAATCTGAGAGTAGGGGAAACTTCCCTATGACTGAAAATCCAGAAGCAATAAAAGGAAAGGTTTGTATCTTTAACTGAAAATAGTAGTGTTGGGTGGTCTTAAAAAAACAGTTAAAAAGTAAATAATAAATTGGCAAAAATATTTGCAACATTTATAACAAAAGGCAAATATAGCCCTAATATGTGAAGAATTTCTGAACTTTGAGAAATTGGCAAAATGGGTAAAAAGATATGAACAGACAGTTCGGAGAAAATGCAAATGGCCCTTAAACATATGAGGACATGCCTACTAAGAGAAATGGGAATTTAGACTACCAAGATGCCAAGGCCCATTTTCTTACCTATGAGATTGGGAATAATCCAAGTAACACAGTGCAGTCTGTTGCTGGTGAGACAGTGGGGCAACAGGCACTCTGAAAAGCACAAATTCCTATGGATGGAAGTGGTTAATAATTAGCAAAATTAAATATAGGTTTATCCTTCAGCCAGGCAGTCTCACTTCTAAACCTGTCTGAGGTGTGCTGGCAACAATACGAAATGGCGTATGCACGAAGATCTTCATTATAGCACTGTTTATAACTGCTAAAGGTCGGAAGCCACCCAAATGTGGGAGGGGATTGATGGAAGAAACAATGGTACTTCCATACAGTGGAATACCACACAACTATAAAAAGAAATGAGGCCTGTTTCTGAATACTATTCTGGAGTTATCTCTAAAGCAGAGGAGGTGAAGAATAGGTGGTGTGGTGTGCTACTTACTGTGCAAGAAAGGAGGAGACGAGTGGAAGAAATAGGCATTTGCTCCTATTTTTCTATTTTAAATGCAATGGAAGAATTAGTTATACCAATAACTAATAAATCAGTTCCCGTGGTGGTGGTGGTAGGGAACTCGACAGGGATGGCAACTAGATCTGTATCTTGTTTTATACTTTTCACTTTGGGATGCTGTCAGTGTTTTCTAAAATTAAAAGTGACTCAAAACTAAAATTTAACTATCAGGTTGGAGGTATAACCACACATAGAAGAATTCCTTCAAGTGACTTTAAAGCCCAGCATTTTGTCTGCACTTTCCTAGTGGAATATGTTCTACAGACCAAAGAAATCTTAAACTGCATTCGGGATTTTTTATTTTTAGCAACGATATTGGTGGTGTCATTTTGAAACTGTGTGTATATATTTATATGTGATAAAGCAAATATTTATTATGTTCAATGGAATTAAGAGCCAAGATTTTCACCATAAGAGAAAAGAGATACAAAAATAAAGTAAAAGCCCTGTGGTTGTATATTTCAATTGGAAATACTAAATACTGTAATTTATTTTTCTCTTTCTGAAAAACACATTTTGCATAGTTTTGTCCACTGAAAAGACCTAGAAAAAGTCACAACCCGGCAGTAAGGTCCACCGTAGCACCAAGTCTGTCCCACTAAAAGGGGCAGGGAAGGGACAGCATGAGGCTGGAACATCTTATGTCTGAAAGCTAGGAAATAATCAGAGTAACGTCGTGTCAGAAGGACCCAGGAGCCAACTTGAAGGGATTCCCATTGGCAAAAGATGGAACGATTTAAGCATCAAAAGGAATAGTGGATTGAAACATATGAAAATCCATGAGGTCATAATGGTAGGTAAAAAACCAAAATATTGGTTACCTTTGGAGGTTGCTAGGGCACCAACCCATTATTTTGAAAATTGCTAACTGGAAAAATGAAGCGTTTATCCTGACTTTCTTGTGTATCACGTTAACTTGATAAGGGAAAGTTCTTCACTTAAGAATCATAGCTAAATATAGCCAGAGAAATGATCGGGTTAAGAAATCACCATTTTGTCACTTCTAGTGAAGTAATGGATCTAGGCTGCTAAAAGTATTAGGTGAAAGTTGATGATGGGAAACATTTTTTGGATGGCTCAGGTTGGTAACATCTGAACTCAGTGATCAATCTTAGCATTACTGAAAAAAGAACAACCAGATGTTACATGCCTGCGATGTGTTGCAATACTAAGAACCCAACACCAGCCATGATGAGTTATTGCCCAAAATGGAATTGAACCTGAATCTAATCAAGCCTCTGCATCTAACAATCAGTTTGTAAAAACTCGGGATATTGGGGCCAGCCTGGTGGTGTAGTGGTTAAGGTCACACACTCTGCTTCAGTGGCCCAGGGTTCCTGGTTTCAGATCCCGGGCACAGACCTACCCTCATCAAGCTGAGCTGTGGTGGCATCCCACATACAAAAATAGAGTAAGACTGGTACAGATGTTAGCTCAGTGACAATCTTCCTCAAGCAAGAAGAGGAAGATTGGAAAACATGGGATACCGAGGAACATGTTAACATGTTAAATCGAGAATGTGGGAAATTCCGTAGGATGAGTAATCCAATTTCTTCAATAAATTGAAAGTGTAAAATAAAGGTGGTGATGATAGGACTTACAAATTGGAGAAACTTAAAGGACTTATGTCGGTCCTGATTTGAACAAAAAAAACTTAGACATTTTTCGAGACACTTAGAGGAAAATGTAAGGTGGATTGGATATCAGATGATATTAAGGAATTATTAATTTTGTTGGGTGAAATAATGATACAGTGACCACGTTTGTTGTGTTTTTTTAAGGCTTTATCTGTTAAGAGATACATACTAAAGTATTTGTGGTTGAAATTATGACTGGGATTTACCTAAATATATTCCAAGAAAAAAAAGGCAGGGGGCAGGAAATAGGTAAAATGCGCAAAATGTTACGTTGAAGCTGAGTGACAAATACATAGGGGCTTATGTAGGGGTTTATTATTCTATTTCCTCTACTTTTGTGCATGCTTAAGAATTTCCATAATAGAAATGTAAAGAATAAAAGAATCGGGAGAGATTGGAGACTGCCAGTTTAGACAACTTTGTTTTAGGAGTAAAGAAAGAGCAGACAAGTGGGTAATAGCTGGAGGGGGAACTTTATGAATAACCCAGCAGAGAGAGGGAGAAAGTGGTGATGCAGAAGAGAATGGTTCAGGTGAGGCATTAGCAAGGCTAAGGGCAAATAGGAACTCTAATATACTCTTGGTGGGACTGTAAATAGGTATTACCCGTTTGGCAAGTAATTTACAATATATGGTAAAATTCTAAGTGCTCTATACTACTTGACAGCCATATTTTTCCAGTTTTCAGTCCCACATACACCAGCACCCATATGCAAAGACATCTACAAGATGTTCATTGCAACGTTGTAATATTAAAAGTCTGGAACCTAATATATGATTGATTAAATTCTAGTACATTTAGGGGTCCACCCAGTGGTGCAGTGGTTAAGTTCCTGTGCTCTGCTTCATCAGCCCGGGCTTGGCTCGTTCGGGTCCTGGGCACGGACCTATGCACCCCTTAGCAAGCCAAGCTGTGGCAGGCGTCCCACATATGAAATAGAGGAAGATAGGCACAGATGTTAGCTCAGGGCCAATCTCCTTCAGCAAAAAGAGGAGGATTGGCAGCAGGTGTTAGCTCAGGGCTCGTCTTCCTCAGGAAAAAAAAATTATAGCACATCTGTACACTGGAATATTATGAAGCCTTAAGAATGAGGTAGATCTCAATATATATGTGTAGCAAATCACATTGTATACCTTAAACTTACTTATGTTGTATGTCAATAATATCTCAATGAAGCTGGAAAAATTGAGGTTTATAAGTCATAATATGGAAAATTTCCGGAATATCTTTAGTGAAAAAATTTTTAAAAATCAAAAACCAAAATTCAGAATAGTATTTTACATGTATACATACATACACACACACATATATATATACACACACATATGTATATATGTACAGAATAGTGTGTGTCTATGAAGTTATATGAAGATAGACTTACGCGCTCATATATTTGACATTTTGGGGAGGATAAATATGCACATGAATTTGTTAACAGTGGTTATCTTTGAAAAGGGACAATTCTTTCTGTTGTATATGCTTTTGTAAATTTTGGATCCTTGTGCGTTCGTTATGTTTTAATAAAAAACAAAATATAGAAAAAACATTTTGGGGGCCGGCCCAGTGGTGCAGCGGTTAAGTTTGCACGTTCTGCTTCTTGGTGGCCCGGGGTTTGCCGGTTTGGATCTTGGGTGTGGACATGGCACTTCTTGGCAAAAGCCATGCTGTGGTAGGCGTCCCACGTATAAAGTAGAGGAAGATGAGCATGGATCTTAGCTCAGGACCAGTCTTCCTCAGCAAAAAGAGGAGGATTGGCAGCAGTGAGCTCAGAGCTGATCTTCCTCAAAAAAAAAAAAAAAATTTGGTTAATACGAAATAGGTAAAAAAATAACTAAAGGGCTTACCAGCTGTGGTGTTATCTGTGTGGATGTGCAGACCAGACTGGGGAAGAGGGACAGGTATTCAGAATATGGCAGGCTGTAAGTCTCAGTAATTTAATTATCACAAACTGAGCTATAAAGTTATAATTGGTCTGTCTCTGCTCTTCTTAAGATAGAAACACAGTCTCAAAATGAAACTGCCCTCTTCGTTTGTCCTCTTTTACTTAATCTTGAAAGGGGCACTTGAATTAGAATGTATATTTCTCTATATCTGTTAAGCTCTGCCTCTATTTCTGTCTCTCCCTATCTCATCCGCCCCACCATATCTTTCCTGCTATTTCCTTTAAAAATCATCCTTAAAAAAATTTTTTTTATGTTGTATTAAATTAGAACCTGTTAGAATTTCTCTGTTTTCTGCCTAGAGCCTGGCTTTAGGACCACTTCATTAGATTAGCTCCCAGATTTAAAATTGAAATTCCTATCAAGTAGTTTTCTAAATGACATGGGTAAGGAATTTTATTCCACCATATATTTTAATCCTTAAAAATTTTTTCTGTATATTCACTTAAGTCTTAAAAGGTTTCCATGAAGTGCCCATTAATTGAAAATTTAGAATAACATACACTTACTTTTTCTTATTAAACATTGTATTCATTTTGAGAGAGGGGTGCCTTGGCTGACAGGTGCAAAGGCTGAGAGTTCTAAATCTGGTTTGCCACATTGTATGGTTCTGGACACTTGGCATGGAGACAGGTATGAAGAGCTAAATGACTGGGCACATTTCCTCCTTGGTAAAATTAGAGTCATTACAATGACCGGGGAGGGGGAAGGACAAGTACGTTACAAACGTCACTTCTGTGTTTGTCATGTGTGTTATGAGTTGTTTTCCTAGCTTTTATCTATGAATGTTTTTATAATTGGAAGTTACAGCAATGGAAACAATTAAATGTTGAGACCAAGATGCCAACCAGCTTGTCATATTTCTGCTGATTCACGAAAACCCCAACAAATCTTTAGCATAACATATTTAACATATTTAACATATTTAAGACTTGAAAATGCTGCTTTCCATGGAGTGGAGGGGCAGCAGGGTTAGAGGATATGAGGAGTCAAAGATGGCAGAGGAGGGAGGCGTCCCGCTGACCTGTAGGAGACTGTTGAGGGACAGCTGTCCCATCTTTATATTGCCTCCTTCGATATCAAAAAATTTTCAGTGATGATCTTAAGGAGTGAAGCATCTCCCCTCTGCCTCTGAATGACCTCTCAGCTTCACGTGGCCAGCACCAAAGATGCAGGCAGCTGACCCATCTTCCTTGGCAGCCAAAGACAGAGACCATGCCCTCAAGTACAGCCTGTTTCAGCAAACCTCTGAGTGTAAGACGTGGACGACACCAACTCTCAGAGCAGCCAGGCTTAAACTCGAGGGTGCCTGAGTCATCAAGGCTGCTTGTTACAAAGACGGACTTGAGGCACTACCCCCCAGAGATTCAGATTCTGCAGATCTGTGGGTGGGGCTTGGGAATCTACGTTTTTAACAGGCATGCCTCAGGACATCTGACTTAGGAGTGTTGATTTTTTGTTTGGTTTATCAGGCAGGTACTTTGGTTGGACTTGAACTACAAACGCTGTCTCTTGGTAGCAGCTGAAATCTCAGTTCAGTTGTTTTATCCTTAGCCATAGTCTGCCTGTATAGCCAACCAGAAATTCAGATAAGATTATATTCAGACTTTGAGGCTCCCCTCTGACTCTCACCTTTCCAGGACTCCCCCCTCATTTTGCAGTGGCTGTGCTTGCCCTGAACTCTGTCCTCTGTTTCTTGAAGCCAGAAAGACTGCTGGTTTTCTACTAGCGTTCTGGTAAACCTCCCCATTTCGTGACCCTGAGTCATGGCCTTCCCTCAGGCTAAGAGCCGGGAAGATGCTGTCCTCTGTTCCCAGTGTCCACTCCCTCCCTGAATGTGCTTTCTTTTGTTCATTCTCTATCACCTTCAGGCTGTCGTTTCTTGATATCTTCCAGTTTATCATTGTTATCAGTGGGTGGGTTGGTCCCCAGTAGGATCTTCCTCAGCTGTACTGGAAGTAGAACTCTTGGATCAGACCTCAAGATCACTCTTTTCTAGTGTTCCTGCTGTACAAGCTTGAGACTTGATCAGGTAGAGGCTGGCCTCACTGAAAGACACATTTGCATCTTATTTCTGTACTTACTTTACATACCATCAGCCTACTGTGGCCACATCTAGCAACTATGGATATTTCAGTTTGCTGTAGAAATGTAAACAAGACATAGCCAATGCAGGAAAAGCAGTGTGGTATTTGTACTACTTTTAGAGAATGAGGCCCCAAACTTAGCTGAGATGAAAACCAAATACAGCTTGCAGTCAATATCCTGTCTAGAAACTGCCATTTCTGTCTCATCTCCCTACAGCAGCTTCCTTTTAAGCTCTTCAATCTTTAGCTTTTGCTGACCTCTCAGGCCTTGCTTACCCTCCCCAGCAGCGGCTCCAGAAGCTTGCAATGTTTTGTTTGTCTGTTGTTCCCCAGGCCTCTGCTCTCTCTGGGGTTGTATTTCTTGTTCTTCTCGTTGGAGCCGTGCTGGCTCATTGTAATCTCACAGCCCTAATGCTGCACATTTTTACTAAGCCAACAAAAGCAAAATGGTTAAATTTTTGAGAGATGTCAAATTCTTATAAATCAGGAAGGTTCTAACAACTCCAGATTGTACAATAAACCCCCACATTCTGCATTACTCAGAACCCCATGACACCAACTATAGGATAAGGTTGGTGAAATCTTATTAGTCTGGAAGCCAGTGAAAATCTTGAGGGTGAAATGCCTTTAAACTTCCGCATTACTGCTGGAAACTATTCTTTGATTTCCTAACGCCAACCCATAAAAGCCCTAAAAGGTGTCACTTCCGATACATTTCCTCCGTATCTCCACTCTCCAATGCTGATCCAGAAGGAATATGAAAATAATGAGCTGATACTAATGAGGGGTTTATTTACTACACTGAGACTGAGGAAGCGGGATCTGGAATTCTGAGAATCACAGTCCTTTGACCTGTGAATTGCTGCTGTCACATCTGCCTCCTCATTCATTAATCTTTGGGCTGTGGGAACAAGAGTCAGCCATTAAGTCAGGTGTCACACACATACCTATTGAGCAACCTCCACTGTCGGAGACACAGTCGAGAACCGAGGCAGAGGAATAAGACCTGAGTGCTTAAAATGGACACCGCTAAGCCTTGCACATAAAGCCCTGGATGTAGGGAAACACAGAGACCCTCCCTCAGTGTTCAAGCAGCTGGCATTCTCACCGCACTTCCAAACTGCTCTTTTTAATCTGCTGAGTGGTTCGAATTGCATGTAACAAGCAAGGGTTTCCTGGTTCCTAACCTGTTTGCTGGGAGAGAGACTGAGCAGCAAGGAGCAGCAAAGAAAAAGCTGGCTCATTTTAAAATATGAGTCTTTTAAGTTTTCATGGCAACTCTAATCATAATGGCCTTGGGCAGAGCTCCCAAGAGACTCACCCCTGTGGAAAAGCAATAGGTCCCTTTCCTGGTAAGGACGGGCTAAAGGATGCATGACTGCAGAGACCTCGTGGTGAAGTCAGCAGAGAATATACGATTGGGAGCCTGGTGTGTTTGAGGAATGGAGAGCAGGTCATCTCAGTTGATCGGAGGAAAATGGTATCCTGTGGATGAAGACAGAAAAAGCGCTTTTACAAAAGGTGCCACAAGTACCTTATTTTGCCCTTACTATCTGTTCTGTGTACCTCATAAGATTTTGGATTTCATTCTAAAGGCAACACGCAGATGTAGAAGTGAATATGAAGAGGTTGGAGGATGGGACTAGGTACATTTGAAAGATAGCTCCCAAACCATCTCCATTTTACAAAGGAGGAAAATGAAGCTCGGAGAGGTTAAGTGACTTGCTCAAGATCACACAGCTAATGAGTGGTCAGCCAGGACATTGCAACCAAAACAGTCTCCTCTCCTTTAGAGTTCTTTTCATTCGGACTTCTGTTTGCAGTGTTTTCAAATATAAGTAATAGTGTAGCGTTGGCCTGCCATGTGTTAGAGTGAGCAGGATCCTTACAGGAAATCACAGACGTGACAAAGGTAGATAACTTGGTTGTGTAGGTAAGTTTTGATAGAGATCTCACAAAGCTGCCAGTCCCTTAGCAAGGCAGAAGTAGGTATTTTCAGAATGATTACAAGTTGCCCTATGATAGAAGGTGCTCAACTAAATATTGTAACAGTATAGGCCAACACTGTATTCAATGCTACAGAGACTCCAGTTAAGAAAATAAGAAAGGTGCGGACTCTTTCCTACGGAGTCATAAGATATTCAGGAGTCTATAGTTCCTTTGTGTACTTTGGTCAACTATACTGTACGGTAAACATTGTATTGTTGCAAAGGGAGGGAGGTTCATCCAGCCTGGGGAATCAGGAAAGCTGAAGCAGGAGGTGGCATTTGAACTGAAATGTGAAGAAGCTGGTGTTTAAATACTATTCATATTTCACAAGAACTAATATTTATGGATCACTTGTGTGCTTTGAGCTTTGCAACATTGTTTCATTTAATCTTCATAATGACTCCGTGGGAAAGGTACACTTATTTCACAGAATTAACCTGTTAGAACAGATGCAGTTGTGCTCTGCCCTCGTGGCCTCTGCTGGGCCAGCTTCTGCTGGCATTGCCTGCCAACTGGTTCACCCCTACCTTTCTCCTGGGGCCTGCTGACCAAGAAGCCTCACCTGGAGATGTAATCTGGAAGGCATAGTCAAGGAAATCTGACACGAAGATAGAAAACAGATAAAACAAGCTGATGAGAGACGTGAATATTGGATTTCCTGGATCTATCTTCCATCTAATAGATGTTGCAGAGAGACTTTTAAAAAATTTTAATAGAGATTAGAAAATAGTCCATTTTTTAAAGTGAATTTCCTTAAGGTGCCCCAGGTGGTGAGAAGGTGGGAAAAAGTCACACATAGACATCACCTAGTGAAATTTCAGCCTCTTAAAGATGCCGAGGATCCTTGCCTAAGAATAAAGGGAAAACTTCACAAGTTCCTAGAGGGAGACGTACACACAAAGTGTATGTTGCAACAATCAGACTGGCACCCCATTGCTCATCTTCAAAATGAGGAACTATCTACACAATTCTGAACCTAGAATTGTACACTCAGTTTACTATCACTAAGTGTGAGAGCAAAATAACAATGCTCTCAAACATGCACAAACCCAGACAGGACTGGATGTATAATTTGTGGGGCTCAGTGCAAAATGAAAACGTGGGGCACCTTGTTAAAAAATACATTAAGAATTTTAAGATGACAACAGCAGAACATTAAACCAAGTCGGGGCTCTTCTGGGTGCAGGGCGCCAGGGAACGACACAGGTTGCATGCCCACGAAGATTCTCCTGGACCCGGAAAGCTTATCACCTAGGAGCTCTTTCTGGGGAAAGCAAAATTTTTTTTAAAGAAGTGAGCAAAAAACCAAATAAGATGAAACAAACGAGCAAAATGCTCTCCCAGTAAAACTTATAAAAAATTGTCTTAACTATAACGTTCTCTGTGAAGCTTAAAGTAGTGATTTCTAAAAATATGAGCAATAGAAGAAAAGTATTTAAAAATCATATGTTAAAATTCTATACATTAAAATTTGATGATGTCAACCAAAGGGATGGGTGAGGAGTAAGAGACAAGTAAAAGCACGCTAAATGGCTTGTCAGGTTCAGAGACGGGGATGTTTTAGATATTAATTAATTATTCACTTTGCTAGAACAACATATTTTTTAATTGATTTTAAATATTTAGAGATAAGAACTAGACAAAAACAGAATTTTGAACTTCAAAGCCACTAGAAGAGAAGAAAGGAAGAAGAAAAAATAACCAATTCATCATCAAAAAAGGTAAGAGAAAATAAAAACTGTAATAAATATACAGCAAAATACAAAATAAATTAGTCAAAACATTTCAATTACAACAACAGAGATGAATGAGTTAAATCCTGGGATAGGCAGAATAATGAGCCCCCAAAGCTATCCACTCCTAAACTCTGGAACCTGTGAGTAAGACGTGGCAAAGGGGACGAAGGGAGCAGATGGAATTAAGATTACGCACCAATGGACCTCAAAGTAGGGAAATTACCCTGGATCATGCAGGCAGGCTCAGTGTCATCAGAAGTCCTTAAATGTGGGAGGGGAGGCAGATGAGTCAGAATCATTGAGATACATGAGACTCCAGCAGCCATCGCTGGCTTTGAAGGAGAAAGGGGACCACCAGTCAAAGAATACCTGAAGCTTCTAGAAGCCAGAAGTGGCAAGGAAATGGATTCTCCCTGAGAGCAAGCTGAAAGGAACACAATCCTGCTGACGCCTTGATTTTGGCCATTAAGACCCATTTTGGACTCTGGATCTCCAGAACTGTAAGATAATAACTTGGCGTTATTTTAAGCCACCGACTTTGTGGTAATTTGTTAGAGCAGCAATAGGAAATGACCACACCCTCACGTAAAAAGACAGACTCTCGAATAATATAAAATCAACACTAAGTAAAACAAATACCCTAAAACAATGGAGGTTTTAATTCAGCTATCCGCCATGTATAAGAGCAAAAATAAACAAATTGTGAAGCTTTATTTATTTATTTATTCAAAAGTATGTGTTGTGCATTTAATGTGTGCTGGGCAGTGAGCTCGCAGAAAGTGCAGAACAGAACACACTTTCTCCTGGCCCTTAAAGTTGGAGGAGGGGGCAGTGTGAAAAGCATTTATTTGGATATCAGTAAAATAATGACAGTTCCCGGTAAATGCTATGAAGGTATAAACAGGGTGCCAAGATTAAGACCACTTGGCAGGTGGTTGTGGGAAACTTGGGGAGGGAGATTGAAGCTGAGATGAGCAGCTGCAGGAAGCAAAGCCTCAGAATTCAGAAAAGGGTGAGGTGTCCGTAGAAGGCACTGCTCAGACCTTCTGCTGTGGGAAAATGTTGACTGACACCCCAAAGCTGCCCTTCTAGATCCACCTCTGCATTCCCACCGAGGCCACGCTTATCCCAGCCAGCTCCCAGCCAATGACTGAGCGTGGTGAGGGTGCTAGAGCCAGGCCATTTCCACCTGATGCAGGATCCTCTCAACGGGCAACTTTGGCTCAGCTCTTCCCCACTTACCTGGCAGAAACTTTCTTGGAACTGCACTACTGTCTGAGACCCTTCTGGCCCCATCATCTATCCTCTTTCCTCTCCTTTCACATGTCAGCTCACCCTTCCTATTTTAGCTCTCTCCCTTTGATAGACAATTTTCCCCAACAAATGTCTTGCACATCTATTACCATGTAACAAATTGCCACAAAATTAGTGGGTCAAAGCAACACACGTTTTTTATCTCACAGCTTCTGTGGATCAAGAATCCAGGCACAATGAGCTGGATCCTCTGTTTCAGGATCTTTCACAAGGCTGTAATCAGGGTGGTGGCCAGGGCTGGGGTCCCATCTGAAAGCTTGAGTGGAGACGGGTCTGTTTTCGAGCTCGTGTGGTTCTTGGCGGATTCAGTTCCACATAGCCTGATGGATTGAGAACCTCAGTATCTAGCTGGTTGTTAGCTGAAGGCCACCCTCAGTTCCTTGCCTCACGAACCTCCCCATTGTGGTTACTTCCTTCATCAAAGTTTGTAAGCTGAAAAGACAACAAAGAGAGTCTGCTAGCAAGGCAGATGTTACAATCTTATACAATGTAATCACAGAATTGATGTGTCATTACCTTTGCCAGATTCTATTGGTTAGAAGGAAGTCACGGGTCCCATCCACACTGGAGGGGAGAGGATCACCCAAGCACGTGCATAGCTGGAGGCAGAGATCCAGGGACCATCTTAGAGCCTGTCTGTTACCACTTGCATTCACAGTAAGTTTGGTCAGACCTGGGAGACTTGCTGATACCCTTGGTTTACAGAAAGCCTCGCCTGTTCTTCCCATAGCTGACAGAATAGATATCTTGCCCATAAATATCAGTACGTGGTTTCAAGTGCAATAGTATGATCACTATTTGTTGAATGAACATATCAATTTGCTGCAAATGAAAGCAGTTTTAAAAAACAGAGTCTGGCACCGTTAGTAGGTTGTTTTAAATTTGCATCATAAAACTCATTTGGCAGTTTTGCATCTTCAGAGGTCAAAATTTTGAGCTATGCAAGATAAAGAAAAAAGAGAGCTTCAGTATTCCAGAACAAAATTTTCCACAGCATACCCTTGTGTTTGCCCTTCACATCTGGACCGTTGTCACAGTCCTGCCATCCACAGCCATCTACATTTGAGTCACGTTTCTCTCTTGAAGAAACTTGAGCAAATACAATACTTTCCTGTAAATGTCCTTTACTCCGGGAGGAAAACATATTTTGGGGTACATAGATACTTTTCCACAGCAATAGTGCCACAAATTTTAAAATACTGTGTGCAAATGGGTGGTGACTGTGTTGTGTTAACCCCCCCAGTGAATGCGTTTAAGATGCCATTACTGAGAATTGATTCATTCACACCGTTACCACTTTTTCTTGACACAAGAATCAGGCCAAAATGCTCATCCTGCAAAGCCATGTGTGAGGTCAGGAAGTCTGGATTCTTGCCCCAGCTCTACCACAGATGAGCTAGGCAGCCTTGGCAAGTCACCCACCCTGTCTGACCCATAGTTTTCTTGTCCGTGGAATGAGGGGGTCAGACGAGTAGTCTCTCTCATCTCTTCAGGGATCTATCACTCTGCAGTGAGCTCCTCGGGGGTGGCCATGATTAGCCGTGCTCCCTCTGTACTAAAGCTGTGCAACCACTCCCAGCTGTTGGGAGGATGGCTGCTAGTGGCTCACAGCTGTCTCCTTCTCTGGAGAATTGCCCTGGGCCAAATAGGAGCTTCCTTACTGAGCTGGTTACACCCCGCGCCCGATGACTGACTGACAGGGGGCACAGAAAGCCTGCCCCCTTGCCTCCCTGTGGGACCCAGTCTGTGCAGTTCATTCTTCTGACCTCCCCGTGGGATCAGGCTGAGGTTAGTCTCCAGCTGAAACCACATCCTTGTTCAGCTCCCCCCCCCCCACCCCCCCACCTTCTCCTGAGCACCAGCCCAAACCCAAATACACAAGAATCCTCTCTCAGGCTCTCCTACGAGGGATCTTGATCCAAGAACGAACATTGCCTGAGAGGGGAGGGCTCCTGGATGTGGGAATCCACGAATTCGCCTGAGAGTGTAAGGTCACCATGAAAATGGGGAATAGTGAGGTGTAAAAATGGACAGGAAGCCTTGAACTAAAGCACTAGGGGTATTTAAATTAATATACAATCTTTAGTTTACAGACAATTTAGTTTACGTTTGTGGTGATGGTGGGACCTCTAAGTAGAAACATCTGCTCATGCCTGGCTCAGAGTGGTACTCAATAATTATTGAACTAAATTAAACTGAATTTCTAAAAGGGGGCCTAGAATTCTTGTAAGAGGCATGATCATAGGAAGGAAGAGATTGGGGGCATGAAGGGGAGAGGGAGAGAGTACAAGGAAAAGTCTGGGATGCCCTAGCTGAGGGCTCACCCTGTCCCAGCTCCTCTAGAAGCATGATGGAGATCGAGGCCAGGGCAAGACAACATATCTGAGGGGTAACCTTAGCAGGTGTGTCTAGATTGTAGGTGCCAGCCCTTGGGGGCATCCTTGGTAGGCCCTTATCTCCCTATTTGTACCATCAGTCACCTCCCATAATATTGTAAATTCAATGGAAGGGACAACTCTCATCTTCCCCCTGCTCTCTGGGTTCAGCGACCCTGCCTTGCTTGGTATTTGGGGGAAGAAGAGCTGGTGACGATCTCCTTGGGCCCATAGGGACAGGTCAGGGCTTCACTTCCTCGGGGCCCAGTGTGCTGGGATTCATGGTTCAATGACGAGACACTCCGGCCCCCTCCGGCTGCTTTGCCCACACCCGGCTTCCTCCGTGCTTCTCATCCCACTTGACTTATTATTTTACGTCTCCTTCTCCCCTCACTGCCGAGTGGTCGGGGAAGGCGTGGAGGCATTCATCCTGGATTTTTCAGAGCAAGTGATGGGCAGCCATAGCAGGAAGCAGAGATGGGGGGCCGAAGAACAAAGGTCTCTCATCCGCACCCCAGCCCTGGACCCTCTCTGGAACTTGAGATCCATTCCAGGCCATCAGCTGTGGCCAGCGCAGAGAGTATGCCCGTCCCCTGAGCCATGGGCCTCTCCTGGTTAACATTCCACCAGGGGCCCCAAGGGCAGAGGGTCAGCCCCTGAATAATGTGATGGGACCTGGAGTTGGGGGCGGGGCCTCCCCTCGTGGTCACTTCTTCAGAGGTGTGAGCGTTTTCCAGAGTGAGGTTTGAGGTTCCTAACCATGGCCTCCAGGCTATGACCCAGGACCCGGGGGAGGCCTTTAGGACACCAACTGTCTGTTAGAAATGCCTCACCCACCTCCGGAGCCCCTCAGTGGTCCCGGTCTGCATCCTTGGGCAGGGTGTGACTTAATTTTCTTTGGAGGGGAGTGTTTAATGGTAAGTTGGGGGTGGGATAGGAGAGAGGAAGCAGATAAAGGAAATCGAGGAAACGAGCAGGGGAGTGGGTGACAGCCCCATGCCACCTGTGCTCTCATCACCCATCTCCTCTGACTCTCTCAAGAACTTGGGTGAGAAACCGCCTCTCGGACCTGTTTCTTCGCATGTAAAATGTGCTCAGTACCCACCTGAAAGTGCTGGTCATTGCACCGATTCCTACACCGTGCTGTGAGATAAGTACTGTCACCATCCCCATGAGAAGACAGAGCCCTGAGGGGTTAAGTGACCTCCTTGGTGACTTTGGAGCACTGGGGAGGCCCCGCAGGGGAGGTCCCCAGCCAGATGCTACCGCAGGGGGTTTTGGAACCAGGTGGAAGAATGAAGATCCTGAGCACCTTTCATTTAGGGCAGGGGTTGGCACACATTTCCTTTAAAGGGCCAGAGGGTAACTATTTTAGGCTCTGTGGGCCATATGGCCTCAGCTGGAATGATACAATTCTGCTATTATAGTTCAAAAGTAGCCATAGACAATATATAAATGAATGACTGTGGCTGTGCGCCAATACAACTTTAAAAAACCAGGCTGCCAAGCTCTGGGTCATAGTTTGCCAAGCCCTGATTTAGAGTCACATGACACAGATGGATCAGGAGGGGTTAGGGTGAGACGTGAAGAAGTGGGAAGGGTTAGGGTTAGTGGGGCATTGCATCATTTATATCAATCTGTATAAATGGTGTCCCATGGAGTTGTGCAGTGCACAGACTGCACAACTATACATGGTAGTCCTGAGGGTAAGATAAGAAGAAAACTAGTCTTATAATCTAGACTGTTCTACTCTGGGAATGGCTAAGTGCTGGGGCCCTGGGTAGAACCCTGATCCTCAGTGGAGTGGAAGTGACAGATTGTGAAAGGGCCTTGGAGAAGAAAATGGGAGGGCCACTTACTTGCCCAAAGATAATGCACTGTGAAGAAAATCAAGGTCTCAGCAGTTGTCAGGAGGGTACGGGATTGTGCAATGCCCTATTATCTAGAGATTGAGGAGGGCAGCCCCACCTGGTGACGTGGCCTCATGGAACTTGGCCACCCTGCTTTGTGGGGCTAGTGCAGTTCTGCTCCAGCGCAGAAGCAGGGCATGGCTGGGAGCATTACAGGAGGAAAACCCTCACGAGGCAGAACCGCACATCCAAGAACAGACTAGGAAGGTCATAGGTCTCACTTCCTTGGAACTCCATTCCTGGGTTCCCAGAGCAGCTGGACACACAGTTGTGTGGTAAAGCCTAGCTGACCTTTGGCTGCGCTCAGCAGTAGCTACTCCAGCAGATCGGGAGCAGGACAAAGTGCAGGAGAAAGATTGAAGCAAGTCCTGCCTTGAGCAAATTTGATCAGGACTGGATAAGGAAGATGGGAAACCCATTTCTCCAACAAGCTCCAGGCTGTTGGCAAAGTCCCTCATGAGGAGTTCTGCTCAGGACAGTGGAATGCGCCCACCAAATGCTGGGACACGGGTGCCATGCTCAGGAGTTGGGAGCTAACAAGATGAGGCTGGAGAACTGGCTCTGGAGCCAGAAAAGGAGCAGTGAGAGCGGGAGGTCTCAGCCTTGTGAGGGTCTGGCCTGCTCTGCAGGGCCATGAGCATCACCTACCACAGGAGACACCCCGGCCCTGGTTCTGCCAGCAGCAACTCTATCTGCAGCTTTTTGTTTTGTTTTGTTTTTGTTTTTTTGCTGAGGAAGATTTGCCCTGAGCTAACATCCAATGCCAATCTTCCTTTTTTTCATATGTGAGCTGCCACCATAGCACAGCCACTGACAGACAAGTGGTGGACACCCGTGCTCAGGAACTGAACCCGGGCCGCCGAACTAGAGCACACCAAGCTTAACCACTAGGCCACTGGGGCTGGCCCATCTGCAGCTTTTAAAATCCCTGATCTTGGTTGTGAAGCTGGGGACCTATTATGTGACAACAGCATTCACACTGCTTGCCCAGAAATTTAACTCAAGCAAACTTCTCATCTCTTGCTTTGACTCCAGGCCCCGTGCATGACTCAGGAGCTGGGCTGTTTACTCAGGCATTGAATGAGTCACTCAGAAAAGTTTATGAATTGAACACCACCAGGAAGGGGTAACCCAAAGTAGTTTTCTAAAAAAGATCTCCAGAGAAAGAAGCCCTCTCCCAGGTTCTGAGACCTGATGGGTGAGCTGTTCCCTGGAGGCAGAGGAATGCACTGGATTGGACGTTTCCCAAACTGGAGATGTGGCAGAATGAGCTTGGGGGTCTTGTTAGAACTTCGGAGGCCCAGCCTATGAATCAGACTCTGTTGGAGTGGAGGCCAGGAATCTGTATCGGACAAGCTTCCCCGGTGCTTTTGATGCACAGCCTGGTTTGGGAGTCCCAGCCTAGGGGACGTCTCGAGATTTCTGCTGGCCCTAGAGCAGAGCTGAAGTGACTGCCCCAAACCGTGCCTCAGCTGCCCCACTACCCCTGGTGTTTTTGGCTGACCCGGCTACAGTCCAGAAGGAGGAGACAGGAGGTCAATGTCAGGACATGGTTCCTGCCTCCAAGAGCCCCCAAGGCAATGTAGAAATCACAGCAACAGTTACACGCCTCTGCACAGCCACAGACAGAAATTCAAGGGCACCAACCCTTGAATGGAGTAAATCTGACAAAGCAGGAAAGTGACTGAGTCCTCCTCCTGTCTTTTTTATTTATTGAATGCTGGTGAAAATCCAAAGGTGCCCTATCACGCCACTCTCAAAGGTAATCGGTCCAAGGGATCATTCGTTTCTATCTGCACATGTTAAAATTGCTCCCGGCAAAGTCAGGAAGTATATAGAGAAAGAGGAGGGAAACAGAATTAAAGCTTTGAATGGAAGAATAAGAAAACTTGCAACACTATGAAGTGACTAGGGTGATTAAGAAGCGTGCAAGGCTACAATAATTGCAACTTATATTCTCGTGGTCACTACTGAAGACATAAAACAATACATAACTAGACAGACAAACTAGAAATACATTTTAAGTTAGAATGAAAATTTTTGGTAATGCAAAGAGGATTAGATCTAGAAAATCACTCAGGCAGAGCATTGTTTTAATAAGTCAAAGTTATAGGACTATTCAACGTCTGGTAGACTCCTCCAGTGAAACCATCTGGGCCTGGAGATTTCTTTTTTTAGGAGCTTTTTAATTACAAATTTTACTTCTTTAATGGTCGAATAGTCCTATAACCATATAAGAAATTAAATTCACAATTTAAAAGCTCCTGAAAAAATAAATCTCCTCTGGTTTTAGCTCTGACATGTAAAGAACTTGGACATCATTACTCCCATCCTTAAACAAGAAAAAGCTGAAAAACCTGAAAATCAATGATGTCTCTTGGACCCATCACAGAACTGAGGTCACAGGGCAAACTACCACCACAAAACCTAGAGAGACAGGCAAATTCAAAGAATCATAGCCAGGATCTGCTTACCTGGGGCAGAAGCAAATGGGAAACTGGAGCGGAACGGTTTTCAAAGATAAGAGAGAGGGGCCGGCCCTGTGGCCGAGTGGTTAAGTTCGTGCACTCCACATTGGTGGCCCAGGGTTTCACCAGTTTGGATCCTGGGCGTGGACATGGCACCGCTCATCAGGCCATGTTGAGGTGGCATCCCACATGCCACAACTAGAAGGACCCACAACCAAAAATATACAACTATGTACCAGGGGGGGCTTTGAGGAGAAAAAGGAAAAATAAAATCTTAAAAAAAAGAAGATGAGAGAAAGGGCTGCTTCCCTCGCGCACAGGGACAACACACGGACTCCAGAGACCACGTGGGCTCAGACTAGGAACAGGCAAAAATAGGCAGAAAAATGCTTAAACCAGTTGGGAAAAAATGTCCAAGTTCACTAATGACCAAAGAAAAGCAAACTAAACCAATGAGGTAGGTTTCATGAATTCTTGCAAAGCTGCCTGGAGTGCAGACACTCTCTAGTGGCCCCTTGACAGGGTTACGTCCATTCTCGAAGGCAATTTGGCAGCTGGTGTCAAGAAGCTTAAACATGTGTATGCCCTTTCACCTGGTAACTCCGATTCTAGGCAACTGCCTTGAGAAAATAAACATAGTCGGGGTCAAAGATTCACACACGAAGATGTTTGCCTCAGCAAAAGCGAAACACCCAAATATGCGAAATGCTGGTGAGGAGTAGGTGTGTAGACAGCTTATGGTAAACATATAAAAATGAATGTTCAGGATCCACTAAAATTATGGTTAGAACGAGTTCTTAATAATATGACAAGATGCTTGTGGTGCAATGTTAAGGAGAAAAAAGAAAACAAATTTGAATAGATCATATATTTCTGCCCGTACTTTAAAAAAAAGGAATCGAAAGGAAATATAAAAAATATTAAAAGAGTTTATGTCTGGGTGGTGGCTGGTAGGGTAATTGGAAAATACAGATAAATATGTTTAAAACTAGAATTTCAATGCTAGACATGCATTTTTATATTGTTGACTTCTAAAAATCATTTTTGTTGAGCTTAAAAACCTTTTTTGACTATAAAAGTAAATCAATTCAGTGAAAGTTAATTAACTCGAACAATGTGTTGAAATAATTAAATTGATAAGAAAACTCATTGAATTTTTAAAAAGCACTAAGACTACTTACTATGATTATATAAATTTTGCATACAGAGGAAATTATTTTAGTGACGGAAGGCAAAGGAGAAAGGGTGGGCAATTAGCCTATGTAGAAACCAGTGTGTGTGTAAGAGAGAATTAGTGTGGTTCCTTTATGAATACATATCAGAGAGCAGTACTTTCTCCATTTTTCTATTCTTTCAAAAATATTTTAAACACAGAAAAAGTGTGAATAACATAACCCACTCCTAGACTCGCCAAATGCAAGCATTTTGCCTTATTCAGATTCGTTTACTTTTAAGGAAATAAACATTGTGGACACATTTGAATTCCCTCTTTAAACCCTCACCCCCTCCGGTTCACTCTCTCCACCCACCTCCTCTTGCCACACTCACATCTCCTTTGCTGGCTCTCTGTTTTCCTAACACATGAGAGAAGAAACTGTCAAAATTCTGGCCAGGAGCTCCATTCATTTGTACCTCGAGTACAGCAGGGGCGCAGGCCTCCCCCAGCCCGCAGTGAGCCTGTGTACGCGGCCTAAGCCTGTGTACACGCCCTAAGCCTGGCCAGGTCCTCCTGGTGACCACAGACTTCAAAGGGCACCCCCATCCAGTCAGAGGCCCTGGAAGCTCTCCCTGCCCTGCCCTCATGGCCCAGGTGATCTGGAAAAACCTTCAGCCGCAGGGCAGTCTCTTCCTTGGTACCAGGGGCACCTGGGCTGCTGGTTGTGGTCCCTTCAGGATGGAGAGGAGTAGGACAGGCAGTCTCCCGATCCTTCCCCACATTGCAGCCTGTTTTCTTCCCCTGCTTTTGTTTGTCTTTCGTACGCTGACTCTGAGAGGTGGTTTCCACATTTCCTCCTTCAGGGACTTCAAGTGTGGAGGAAGCACACACGCAAAGGGCAGTGAGGCTGGGTACTGTTACAGTCTGTCTGCGGGGTGTTTTACTCACTAGTGCCTGCCAGGGTCACTCATTCATTCCTCAGAGATTTACTGAGCCACTATTGCATGGAAAGTACTGTCCTGGGCTTGGGTGATACCCTGCTGAGCAGATTCAGACTGAGCTCCCGTCTAGATTAGTTATCTATTCCTGCTGTAGGCAATTACCACAGACTTGTGGCTTAAAGCAACACAAACTCACTGTCCTAGGCTTCCGGAGGTCAGAAGTCTAAAATCAGGGTGTCAGCAGGGCTGGTTCCTTCTGGAGGCCTCAGGAGAGAATACATTTCTGGCTTTTTCCAGCTTCTAGAGGCCACTTGTCTTCCTTGGCTTGGAGCCCTTTCCACCATCTTCAAACTCTCGTTCTGTCCTCCCACCCCATCTTTCTGATCTCTGACTCTTCCGCCTCCCTCCGGTAAGGAGCCCTGTGGTGACGTTGGGCCCACTGGATAATCGGGGGTCCTCTCCTCTCAAGAGCCTTAACCTGTGAAGCCCCTTTGCCATTAAGGTAACATATTCACAGGTTCTGGGGGTTGGCATGTGGACATCTTTCTGGGGAGTGGCCATCTTCCTGCCTGCCACACTGTCCCCAGGGCAGTTTTCACTTGTGATTAGTTGTTAAATCACGGCAAGTGCAAGGGAGGAGAGGTGGACTGCCCGTCAGCGAGGCCAGGGCCTTCCCCGAGGAAGTGACTCCTGGGCCAAGACCTGGAGGCTGAGGAGGACTCCACAGTTGGAGAGAGAAGAAAAGGGCGATTCACACAGAGGAAACAGCCCCTGAGAAGGCTAGGTGGCAGGACGGGCCCAGGGCAAGACGAAGGACCATCTGAAGCTTGTAGGTCAAGAGGTAGGAGAGGAGGGGAGATTGGCCTGAGGTGAGGCCGAAGTGGGAGGCAGGGGTCAAACAGTCCAGGCTTAGGGGATTTGGTTAGAGGATTTTTCTTAATAAAATGGAGGGACATAACCAGGGGATGACTGACTGACTTGTTTTCTGGAAGTTCCCTCTGGCTGCATTGCGTGGAGAAGACACATGTCTAGGGGAGACAGCCCCCCCCGAGATGTGCATGTCTTAATCCCTGAGAGCTGTGAACATATTGTGTTACGTGGCAAGGGAGAATTAAGGTGGCAGATGGAATTCAGTTGCTAATCAGCTGACCTTACAAGGGAGAGTAGCCCAGATTATTCAGGTGGGCCCAATGTCATCACAAAGGTTTTTAAATGTGGAAGAGGGAGGCAGGCGAGGCAGCGTGATGGTGATGTGATGTGAGAAAGACTCGACCAGCCATTGCCGATTTTGAAGCTGGAAGGGAGCCGTGAGCCAAGGGGAGCAGCCGCCTCTGGGAGCTTGAAAAGGTAGAGATTCTCCCCTTTGAACCTCCAGAAAGGAGTGTAACCTTGTGGGCAACTTGATCCTAGTCCAGAGAGATCCAGTTTGGGCTTCTGAGCTCTAGGAACTAGAAGATAGTGAATTTGTGTTGTTTGAAGCCACTAACTTTGTGGTCACTTGTATAGCCTGGATGTTCCCGGATGCCACTGAGGATGTAAGTCGGGGAGTCGGGTAGCAGGGGTGGGGAACTTGATCAATTGTTTCCTTAAAGATCTTGACCTTGGATTTTGGGAGCTGTACAGACGCTCTGAAAAGAGGGCGCTCAGCCAAACAGCCCTGGTAGGCACCAGGACCCTGAGGAAGTAAGAGAAATGAGAGTGAAGAACGTGTGTTCAGAGAGAATTGAGGAGAAGATCTTGAATTGACGATCTTGAAGAATTGAGGAGGTCTTGGTCACCTCACAGAAGGTGGGGACGAGAGAGAGGAGAAATGTGCTCACATCCGCCTGGGGGCTCCAGTGTCCTGAGCTCCTGGAATCTTCACATCTCATTTTATAGAAAAAGGAATCGAGGGCTTAGAGTCAGAGATAGAGGAACTTTCTCAGGCCCCACAGCTGGAAATGAAGTGAGTCTTGAAACCCTTGTCAGTCTGGAGAAGGAAGTAAGGCCCTGCCTGCCAAGAACTTCAGCCCCACACGTGGCGCCAGCGTGTTACTGGTTTGTGTGGCAGACACGGAGGTGAGCTGTCCAGAATCTCCTTTGAGGAAGGACTTGGTGGCCAGCTGTGGGGTGTGTGGACAGCAGCCTCTGGCTGTGAGCTCCTTGGCATCTGCCTGGCCCAAGGTCATACCCCAGTGCAGCCGGCCTTCAGCACCTGAGCCGGCTGGGGGTAGAAAATCCTGGCCATTTAGGCTGAATGTGGATGCTGCCAGGTGATCCTGGCTGCAGAGCCCTTTGCAGAACCAGGGCAGGTCTTCGAGCAAAGACAGACTTTGGAGAGGAGGTGGCTGCGACTGTGGCAGAGGGAGTTCAGCTTTGTGTTCTAGATAATGTTCTCCACGCTGCTTGGTTTGTGGCACAGAAAAATGAAGCAGGGGCCCCCCCATCTTTAACGCTTGTTTAGGATTTTGTTCTCTCCCTTTTGAAGGTGTGGCGTAGGTGCTCGACTGTGTCTTGATAAGGGAGAAGCAGAGGCCTGATGACCACGGATTCCCAGGGCACAAGCATCCTCCTGCCCTGGCTGAGTCATGCTCACGTTCACCTTCAGCCTCTGCCTGGCTGTCCGTCTCACCGTCCTGACCCTCCAGCCCCCAGCTGCCTGCAGACCACATAATGAATGCAGCACCAGGCAGGGGGCACGACACTGTTACCTGACTTGTGGTCAAAGAGGGAAACCGACCTTATCCATTCAAAGGGCACAGGGAGTCATTCATCCCCACCAACCACCCCTTCTTCCCGGCTCCTGGCTCCACCTTCTGGACAGAAAGAGGGCCCTCTGTCCACACAGCCACTTGTGGCGAGAAGGGAAGGGTGGGAGGGGCCCCAGGAGGTCATGAGTGGAGCCTCAGAAAGCTGCAAGAACCACGTAACGATAGGGATGTAGATGCCAGCCCATGTCACTTTCCTATGTCAGTCCCTGAACACTGTGTATCAGAAATTCTCTCTCTGAAAAGGCCGGGATTTGGGGTTTCAACTCCACGTGTAAGGAGCTTGGAAGTCACCATTCAGTCCTAACAAATAAAGAGCTGAATAGACTGGAAGAATCAACTCTTCTTGAATCCGTAAAAGAGGGAAGGACACAGGCAAACCACCGCCCCCAAGTCTGGAGACACAGGTGAACACAGGGAGTCCTGGCTCACCTGAGCAGAGACTCATGAGCGGAAGCCGCTGGGGGAAGCAGTGCCAGGGTAGGGAAACCTCAACTTAACGATGAATTGCTGGAGCTCAGTGTGGACAACTCAGTTAAAAAACTCCAGGGGGACCCCATCACAGGGGATCCCCACAATATTGTCAGATTTACCTCCAGAAGCTCCACCATATTCTCGCGGTAAATATCTGAGAAAAATCCTCTCAGGCTCTGGCAGGGGGAGGGGAAAAGGAACCATCTTGCAATGTGCCAGGACAGTCTTCTTAACAAGGCCTGTCTTCAGGAGAAACTGGTTAATTAGAGCCTAACTGACCTGGGGGAAGGGACATATGCAATCCCTGCCCACTCTAGTCATCCTGTTCCAACTAAGAGGGGAAGAAAAACCTGAGAAACGCTGGTGAAGCTCACAGACAGAGCGCAGGCTCACTAAGACTGAGACCTCACCGCAGGACTATGCAACAATTCCCCTTCTCCTACCCTCACCACCACACCACTAAAGGCCTATTTAAGCAGTTGCTGATACCCAGCACATCATGTCCGGCTGTGAAGTAAAAAGTACAAGGCATTCCAAAAGACAACAGAGCTTGAAGAGAGAGAGCAAGCATCAGAACAGACACGGCAGAGAGGTTGGAATTATCAGGCCAGGAATTTAGAACAACTAGGACTAATGTGTTAAGGGCCCCAGTGGGTAAAGTAGACAGCAGGCAAGAACACATGGGCAATGGAAAGCAGAGAGGGAGGAAATCATAAGAACCAAAAAAATGCTAGAGCTCAGAAATACTAACACGAAAGAATGGCTTTGGTGGGCTAACTAGTAGACTGGACACAGTTGAGGAAAGACTCCCTGAGCTGGAGGACAAATCAATAGAATCTTTGAAAACCAAAAAGCAAAGGGCACAAACACTTAAAAAAAAAAAAAAAAAGGCAGAACAGAATATCCAAGGACTGTGGGACAACTGCAAAAGTTGTAACATACACATAATAGGAATACCAGAGGGAGAAGAGAGAAAGGAACAGAAGAAATACCTAAAAAAAAAAAAATGGCTGAGAACTTTTCAAAATTAATCTGAGACACCAAACCACAGATCCAGGAAGCTCAGAGGACAAAAAACAGGATAAATGCCCCAAAACAAAAAAACTAAAACTACACCTAAGGGTATTGTTTTTAAACTACAGAAAATCAAAAAAATCCTGAAAGTAAGCAGAGGAAAAAGATACTTTACCTATGGAAGAACAAAGTTGAGAATTACATCCTGCTTCTGGGAAAGTGTGCGTGCAAGAAGAGAGTGGACTGAAATATTTAAAGTATTGAGAGAAAAAAACCACCAACCTAGAATCCTGTACCTTGTGAAATTACCCTTCAAAAGTGAAGGAGAAATAGATTTCCTTGGATAAACAAAAATTGAGAGAATTGGTTAACAGTAGACCTACCTTGCAAAGAAATACTAAAAAGTTTTTAGAAGAAAAATGATATAGGTCAGAAACTCAGATCTACATAAAGTAAGGAAGAGCACCAAAGAAGGAATAAGTAAAGGTAAAATAAACTTGTATTTTTCTTAATCTAACAGATAAATTTGCTCAAAATAATACCAACAATGTACTTCATGATGTATGCTTATCTTATGTACAAATGCATGCTTATATATAAGTGAAATGAACGAAAGCAATGATGCAAAGGGTGGAAGGGAGGAAGTAGGATGGTTTTGTTAACATAAGGTGCTCACACTACCCATGAAGTGGTGCACATAATAGTATTTAAAAGTGGAGTTGGATGAGCTGTAAATGTATGTCGTAAACTTGAGGGCAACAACTGACAAAAGGGAGGAAGTACAACTGACATGCTAAGAAAGAAGAGAAAATGGGATCATATAAAATGCCTAATTAAAACCACAGAAGGCAGAAAAAGAGTGGAAGACAAAAATAACAATAAAGAACAAGGGCAGCAAGTAGAAAACTGGAATGAATATGGTGGATATTGATTTAGCTATGGCAAAAATCACTTTGAGGGGCCAGCCTCGTGGCGTAGTGGTTAAGTTCACATGCTCTGCTTTGGCGGCCTGGGGTTCACAGGTTCGGATCCTGGGTGCAGACCTAGCACCACTCGCCAAGCCATGCTGTGGCGGCGTCCCACATAAAACAGAGGAAGATTGGCACAGATGTTAGCTCAGGGCCGATCTTCCTCACACACACACACAATCGCTTTGAACATCAATCATCTAAATGTACCAATTAAAAGATAGATGATCAGAGTGGATCAAAAACCAAGATGCAACTATATGTTGTCTGCAAGAAACCCACTTTAAATATAAAGACACAAGTAGATTAAATGGATGGAAACAAATTTACCATGCCAACATGAATCAGAGAGCAGGAGTAGTTATATTAATTTCAGACAGAGTAGAACTCAAAGCAAGAAATGTTAC
This sequence comes from Equus quagga, assembly GCF_021613505.1. NCBI lineage: Eukaryota > Metazoa > Chordata > Mammalia > Perissodactyla > Equidae > Equus > Equus quagga. The sequence continues at coordinate 141,571,455 of NC_060267.1, read as the reverse complement.
CAGGGATAAAGAAGGACATTGCGTAGTGATAAAGGGGTCAATTCTCCAAGAAGATATCACAGCCCTTAGTGTGTATGTGTCTAATAACAGAGCATCAAAGGATGGGAGGCAAAAAAGAAGAGCTGCAAGTGAACCCAAAAAAATAAACTGTTAAAAAAATGCAGCCAGGAAACTCTCTTCCGCACGTCTTCTTAGTGAGAGGTCAGAGTGCAGGAGAGAAGCAGGGGAGAGACACAGAAAACAGTGTGTGTCTCGCTAACCAGACCCAGCAGGCTGTTTCCCCAGCTGTCCTAGGAACGTCACCTCTGTACGTGCATGCAGCCATGTGCCAGGAAGCCATTAAAAGCTGTGATTTGTAGCTTTTGCTGATTTCATGTTGTAAACATCCCCCCCCCCCCCACCACGGGCTGACATCAAGCTACTGATGTGACGTTACTGAGCGAAGAGTTGGCAGGAGACCAGCAGCAGCTCACCGTTACATAGTATTTCCACCATCCAGATGCATAGACTTAACCTCGAGAGCATAGAGGATGGCGAAATGTAGTGAGATCATTAGGAAGTGATGAATTTGAGTATTTCTTTTGTTTTTAATATAATTTAATTGTAAACTTATATAACTCAATTTTATGATGGTTGTGTTTAACTGGCTCACAAAGTTCCTGAACATTTAATAAGCAGTTCTCCTGGGCCAGTGGAGAGCCGGCTCCAGCACAGTGCCTCAGGTGTGGTCATTTAGCAACTCCAAGTCACTTCATAGCCATCATCTCAAATGTCACCAGGGTTGAGTCTGTGGGTTCAGATACAATAACAGATGATCCTGTGTGGCTCCCCCTTACCCCACGCCCAGCCTATGCTGTCTCTTGCAATATCTCTGGAGGTAACATCAGATGAACTTCACGTCTTAGAGGGAATGAGCATAATGTAGTGGAAAGATCACAGGTTTTGAGTCAGAAACAGCGGGGTTTTCATGTCAACTGTTCACTTGTGGAATGACCTTGGATGTGTTAGTTAACCACTCTGACCCTCAGTCTCTTCTTTAAAATGGGAGTAATAATGGTTACTTCATAGGGTCGTTATGGCTTTTGACAGAGATTACCAACTACATCCCAATATCCATTCTCCCCGTTTTACAGAGTAGGAGAATTTTTAGGGGGCCACGCACCTGTCTGGATGAAAGACTACATTTGCCAGCCTCTGTTGCAGCTGGATAAATACATTCTGATCAATGGGATAAAAATGGAAGTGACATATGTGATAGATATCCAGGCCCTTCTCCTGAAGGGAAGGAAGGTGCCTCCCTTTCCCGTCTTCTCCCTTCTTGCCGGCTGGAAGGCTGCTGTGATGGGGAGAGTGGAAGGACGGAAGTAGCCACCCAGACCAGCAGGGGAAGCCTCGCGTGGAGAGTGGCCGAGTACCCAGGTAGAAGAAGCTTGCGTCTGGCAATGTAAGGTCACCTCACCCGCCCTGGACACCTATTCAGCTTTTGATGAGTGACAGAAATGGTATTTAAGCCTCCCTTATTTTGAGCCTTCTTTAAAACTTATTTTTGTTGTTGTAAAATATACATAACATAAAATTTGCCATTTTAAGCATTTTTAAGTGTATGATTCAGTGGCATTAAATAGGTCCACAATGTTGGGCAACCATCACCACTATCTGTTTCCAGGACTTTCTCATCATCCCGCTGAAACTCTGGGCCCATTCAACAATACCCCCCATTGCCTCCTACCCCAGCCCCAGGAAACTTCTAATCTTTCTGTCTCGATGAATTCGACTATTTTAAGTGCCTCATATAAGAGAAATCAGAGTATTTGTCCTCTTCTCTCTGACTCATTTCACTTAGTATAATGTTTTTACGGTTCATCCGTGTTGTAGCATGTGTCAGGCTTTCCTTTTTAAGACTGAGTGGTATTCCCTTGTAGATAAATACCACATTTTATTTACCCATTCATCTTTTGATAGACATTTGGGCTGTTTCCACCTTTTAGCTATTGTGAATGATGCTGCTATGAACATGGGTGTACAAGATATGTTGGTCTTTCTGTTAAAGCAGTGGAACCAGTGTGCCAACCAACAGCGGTCTTCATGCACACAAAGTGCTGTTGTCACAGCGAGTGGATGTATTTGCCCTCCCTACTCATTCTTTTTCAGGAGAGTAGGTCAAGCAGTGTGATGAAGGCATTTGGGTAAAACCAGTGGTGTGCCAGAGAAGGCTCACTCCAGCTCGTGAGCGCCAATGATTAAATATTCAGGAAATCTGTGAGACACTTGGGGAACTCAAATCAACCACGGTGGGAGTATTTACATCACGGTAATTGGAAAACAGTACAAATCAGGGCTTTTGGTTTCTGAGAGAGCTGGTTGTTAAACATTTACTAGCACCCCACTGGGGAAAATCCCTCGTATGCTGGAGGCCCAATCCTTTACTGCCCACAAGACTTTGTTATAACTCCATCTTAGGTGTGGAAGCTTGTGAAAATGTTAACTCCATTGCTTGTAAGAGTGAACTGTGAGTGAAGATGATGAAGTAGACCTTAATTTGTGCATGTATGGGCGTATATCCCTTCTGAAAACTGCTTAGGGTACTAGCAGAGAGGACAGCAGCTAGACACGCCGTAAGTCAGTGGCTAAGAGAGTGCAGGGCCCTTCGTGCTCCATGCCCTGCCATGGCACACCCTGAGGCTTTGTGTTAACATGGCTGCTCATAAGACGGTGGAGCCTCCATCAGCCCAGGGGGTCCTGGATGAAAGAATAGCAGAAGCCCCTGTTGCCCTGTGGTGGACAGGCGGCACAGGCAAGAAATCCACCTTGGTTGTTTTAAGCCACCGCAATGCTGGAGTTGTCTGTTCTGTGTCATAACCCAGCTTCTCCTGACTGATACAGCTCCAAGTGGAGATGTCTGGGAGGTGGCTGCATATAGATGGCATTTCAACCTGTGGGATTAGATGAGGTCACCAAGGGAGTGAGTATAAAGAGCAAAGAAGTCCAAAGACTGAGCCCTGGTCACACACTGTCAATGTGTAGACGTTAGAGAGATGAGGAGGGACAGGTTAGGCAGTGGAAATGCGGGGTGGGGGGCGGGGGGGCCTGGAAGCCAGGTGAAGAAAGTGTAGCAGGCAGGAGGGAGGAGAAGTTTGTGAGGCATGACTGAGAGGGTGTAAATAAGGTGAGGCCTCAGAGTGGCTGTGGCACCTGCAAGGTGGGGTCTCTGGTGACCTGTGAAGGGTGAGGTGAGAGGCTGATGGCATGGGCTTGGAGCCGAAGGGTGGGGGAACTGGAGAGAGGGACTCCACACAATTTTTCAAGGATTCTGCTGCAAAGAGAATGAGAAATGGGTAAAACCTGGAGAGGAAGTGGGGTTAAGAGGATTTTTCTCTTTTTTTCCCTAGATTAGCACCTGAGGTAATATCTGTTGCCAATCTTCTTTTTTTCTTCTTCTCCCCAAAACCCCCAGTACATAGTTGTATATTCTGGTTGTAGGTCCTTCTGGCTCTGCTATGTGGGACGCTGCCTCAGCATGGCTTGGTGAGTGCCACGTCCATGCCCAGGATCCGAACTGGTGAAACCCTGGGCTGCCGAAGCAGAGCACGTGAATTTAACCACTCGGCCACGGGGCCACCCTGACTTTTTTTCTTTAAGATAGAAGAAATAACATGTTTGTGTGATGGTAAATAGGTTGCAGTCGAGAGGGAGAATTGCTGGAGCTGCTGAGTAGTGGCATGAGGAATGGGGTCTCGGGCAGAAGGGTTACCCTTAGATGACAAGGTCCATCCAGTAACAGGAGAGAGAGGGGACCAGGCAGAGCTCAAAGGATAGGGTGGGGGGTGTCTGTGGAATTTCCCCCATGACTTCTGCTTTCTCCATGCAGTAGGAGGCTGGTCGTCATGGAAGGCAGGGAAGGGAGAGGAGCTGGAGGTTTGACAGAAGCAGCAAAGGCAGAAAGCCCTCAAATAAGGTCAGGACTGAAGTGAGGAGGTGAGGGTGGGACTGCTGCTTTGGGTGGAAGAGAAACCCCACATGGGAAGCACGTGGACCTGCTGCCTTGCCTGTAGCCACTCCCTGAGTGCAGCATGCTCAAAGGGAGGAGAAGGCAGGGTGTCTGGGCTGCTTTCTGCCCTCTCCAGCTTCGGGGAATAAGGTCTCAGAAGGAGAAATGTCAAGAGCAGAGGGTGGGGCTAGAACCAGAAACTGTTCCTCTCTGGCCATATGCCGTCAGGTGGAAGTAGCCCACCATCCACCAGTCAGTCAGTCAACAAACATTTTAGTTACTAAACACCTACTCAGCTCCAGGCACTGAGCAGTTGCTGGGGATATTAAACTACCGTCTTTCCTCCTAAACTAAGTGCTATTTAATGTGACTGAAGCTCAGTCAACGATGAAACTCTGAAGAGGGAGCAAGTCTTTCTGCCCAAGAGGAGAGGGCAGAATGTCATAGGCATGGGCCTTAACGAGGGAGTGGTCATTTTTATTTTCTTAGAAGAAGGTGGGAAGTGTATTCCTACAGAGGGAACAGCATCAGCCAAGGCACTAAGGTGGGAAGTATTTGACCGTTCTTGCCATGGAGGAGGATCCCATCAAGAGCTGCCACTCTGCGTTTGCTGGTCAGATCCTCTCTGTTCCTTGAACACGCACGGCCTTTCCTCATGCTGTTCCCTCTGCCCAGCGCTCTCTACCTGGCTCTTTGCAGGCTGATTCTTGGTCATCTCTGAGGTCTTATCCCAGTACCTCTGGGCTGTATCTAGAGCCCCTTGGCAGCTGGTGTTCCCACTGCCTGGGAGGATCTTCCCCCGTCACCTGTGGCTCCCTCCCCTTTGCCTGCCCATTTGCCGCCCAGGAAGGCCCCCTGGCCAGCCCAGCACATCCTCTCCTCTTCCCCCTCACTCCTTCCCCACCATCCTTCCCCACTTGACATGGTTTCTCTTTCGCTCATTTTTTCTGTCTCCCCTATCGGAATGTAAGCTCCTCAAAGGCAGGCATTCCAGCCTCTTCCGCTCACTTCTGTATCCCCAGGGCCAAATGCCCAGCACATAGTAGGTGCTCAGTAAATCTTTGCTGCATAAAGGAATGAAGCAAGGAAGAGTCACCTTGAAGTGATGTGCTTCCAGGTCAGAGAGACTCTCCCTCTGCCCTCCTCCCACGGTCCCTCCTGCCGGGTCTCTTGCCTTTATAGCCCTCATCACTCTTTGAAGTTACTTGTTTGCTTTTCGTCTCCACTCATGGAGTAGAGGACCCATGGCGCTGCTTTTCCTGTTGGTCTTGTTTGCAGTGGTTTCCTCCAACATCTGGAAAAGTACCCAGCACACGGTGAGAACGTAATAAATGTGGAGTGAATGAATGGATGGATGAATGAATGCACATCGTTGCCCAGCATACCTGGAGGCAACAAGGGATCACACTGGGCACCAGGGTTGGTATATGGGTGGGAGGGGCTGGCCCTTCTCCTTGTTTTGAGGAGTTACGAGAAGTGTCGAGAAGTTTTGAGTTATATTTGAGAAAACGTGTGTAAATGTTTAACATACAAAGAAAAACAATAAATGGTAGTCACCATGTTTATTATCAATATTATTATTTTTATTTGTCTTGTGTAGATGGGGCTTTCATAAAGAAAATCTCTAATTCCTGGCTGTAGCGAAAGGCAGTACAGAGGAGGGTCTCCATTGGGAACCTTAGATGTTTATTACGCAAATCAGGAGGTTTCTTAGGGTTTATGGTTAGGTAGTATAACTGGCCTAAATCTTTTACCAGACCTTCGTTTAGGACCATCCATTGCCTGGGGGAGGAAGCCTGTGCCTGTGGCTCTGGTGTTTGGGAGGAACCACAGCTGGGAGCTGCCCAGTCCCAGAGGTTCAGAGAAACGGGCCAGCCGTTGCTGGCTGGGAGGGATTGTCCCTCCCCACGTACCAACCCCACCTCCGCCTCCGGGACCTGGGACTGGCAGAAGGGCCCAAGACCCCCGATCTTTCCGTCTTGCTGGCACTGGAGTCAGAGGCAGCCTCTGAGACACAGTCACCCCTCCGGCGACTGGGAGGGGCCCCCGTGGAGGGCTGAAGGTTCCTGAGTCCAGCCGTAGACTGAATTCTCCAGTATTGCTCATGTGAAAGCTTTTCCATCTGCTTCTATTGAGAAGTGCAAATATGTCTCTGTAGCTGTAAGGAGAAGGTTTCTGTGGAGAAAAATATCATTCAGGAGGCAGAAGTGTGGGCCTAGGGAGTGGCAGCTTGCAAGAGAGGTCAGGAGGTGACCCACCCAGCAAGGGAGAAGTAGAAATACAGTCAGGGTGGAGGATGGTTAACTCCAGAAGACACCTGGCCTCGGAGCCAAGCCCAGGTCTGCGAGTCAGAAGACAGGCAGGGAGGATAGGTGGTGGCTCTGAGCTGCAGACTGGACTGGATGCTGCGAGGTCACCAATGCGGCGGTGAGAGCAGAGAGGTGGGGACGAGAGACAAGGCCCCTCTGAACATCCCTGCTGATGCAGTGGCCATGGCCCTCCATCAGCCACTGTTTATCTGTACCCTTTCTTTGCTTCCCCCTTCTCTCCCACCTCAACCTAACTCCACCCCAAGCCTCAGCTGACTTAGGGCAGAAAGGCAGAGAAAGGAGTGCATCCCTTTTGTGGGCTCAGGATCCCCGAGATGGGAAGAACTGTCTGGACCCTGGACTAGCAGAAACCATTAAACCCTAGGAGACCACGATGGACAAGGGACACAGAAAAACATCCCAGGGTGGAAGGGGGTCCAGAAAAAAGACCCTTTGGTCCCAGGCCCACGTTCACGCCAATGTTTGTGAGGGAGGCTCTGCGTGGGAAGCCCCTTTAAGTCAGAAGTCAGAGGCTGAACTTAGGCACCAAATTGGGGCTGTCGCCTCTGGAAGGGACATCTGGTGTTTAAGCCTGAGCAATCACACCCCTGAGTTCTTCAATCACAGGAAGACTGATCTCTCAAACCCACAGAGGAGAGGAAAGGCGCTAATCTTTAGTGAGGGGCTGCTGTGTGGTTTATTTGAAATAGCAGATAACATGCGAGATGCTTTCACAATTTCCTGTTTAACCCCACACCGCCCCTTCCTGTAGGCGTTATTATATCTCTCAGGAAACAGAAGCTAGGAGACATTGAAACTGACTCAGAGCAGAGATTCAAGCCAAGATGGCTGACTAACAAACCTGTGTTCTTTCCCGCACGAGGGCTCACAAACTCACATGGCTGCAGGGGCCAAGCAAGTAACTCAAGTGGGTGAGGCAGGTAGGGGAGGGGTTGCAGGAGATGCACGAGAAAACCAGCTCGGGTGTGATGAGAAGCGACAACCGCCCCTCGGCTTAATTAGAGGCAGTAATAGGCACAGAGATGACTGCACAGCCATACAGACATACAAGCCCAATTTTTCCATACATTTTGGCTTTTCAAAAGAAAAGCTAGAAATCTGGATTTTGAATGAAGCTCCTCAGTTTTTGAACATCATTACTTAAAATACTATGCAGGTCAAACAAAATACATTTGTGGGTCAGCCCCTAGCGGTGAGTCACAGTTTTCCAGGTATACTGGTTGGGAGAACATTTAGCTGAATGTGATAGAAACCGGTCTAGGGTAGCATAAGCAAGCAGGAATTTGCTTTCTCATATAACAAGAGGTCTCAGGAGGCAGTCTGAGGCTGACATGGCAGCTCCACAATGCTGCTGTCAGAGACCTGGGGTTGGTTCACCTTTCTGCTCCACTCTCTTGAATTTGTGGCTTTTATCCTCATGTTCACAGGATGGCTGCAGCACTTCCAGGCATCACTTCCTTGTTCCAGCCAGGAGGAAGGGCAAAAAGGGAAAGGTACAAGCTAACAATAGCTTTCCTGGAAGCTCCACCTGGTACACTTTAGCTTATATCCCATTGGCTAGAATTGGTCTCCTAACCATCGCTAACTGAGAGATCCTGGAAAAGGGAATATTTTAAACTGAACACATTACTGACCAGGACAAAACTGGGATTTTGTTAGTAACAGAGGGAGATCAGTATTGTGTAATAGTGTCTTTCTCGTTGTGCTAATTTTCTGAGTGACATTGACTGGTTGGCTCCTGCTGGTAGCAGAAAAGGAGGGATATAGTCCTGTTAACAATTTTGCACTGTTCCCTCCTCTTCTGGGTTTCTGGCATTTGGGATGTATAACCTGTGTTGGTGTTTTTATTGCCCAAATCCTCCTTCCAATAACGACACCTCTGGAGCCTGCCAGATCCTCAGTAATGCTCCTCCACATGGCAAATTCTAACCCCTCAGGTTGCCTGCTTTTATCTTTTAATATAATCTGACATCAGGTTTTATCCTTCTTTTGTTTTTTTCATTCATTGACAGACATTTTCCTAAGGATATCTTAATATACATTTAGTTATAATTTATCTATGTTCTTTAGGAAATATTACATCAACTGCCGTTGAGGTTAGTTATCCAAACTATAGAAAACAGGGTGTCTCACTTGCTTATGCCACAGTAACAAACAACCCCGAAACCCAGTGGCTTAAAATGACAAAGATTAATCTCTTATCCGTTCACATGTCCATTGTGGGTCGTTATGGATACAGGAAGGGTCTACTCATTGTGGTCACATCCAGGGATCCAAGTCTGATGGAAGCACCGCCATCTTGACATTGCTAGTCACCATACCAGAGGGAAAAGAGGGCTCCAGAGGACTTGCATTGGCAAGTAAATGTCACTTTCACTCACAACTTACTGTCTAGAACTGGTCACATGTCCTCAAACAACTACAGGGACCTAGGAATGCAATCCCATCATGTTTGTGGAGGGAGAAGAACCAGAAATATTTGGGAAACAACCGACAAAACACTCAACGCATGTAAGCAAGGCAAGATGGCGGGATCTGTCTGGTTGTAGTTTGCTTGTGTTCTCTCGTGCAGACCTCCATCAGTGAAGCAAATCTGTGGTGGTAGCAGCTCTTGACGAAGCCATTGACCCTTGGGAAGGGGCTTGCTTCAGAGTTGGCATGAGCAGGGAGGAACCTAGAACCTGGCTTTGGCTCTGCAGAGCAGAGCTTCCTATATGTAAAATAAAGGGTGTTCTAAACTCTTCTCTTACCTCAGCCAGTCTCTGATGTCCTCTTCCCCCACAGAATCCCTAGGCCCTCTCACTCGGGAGCCACCTTCAAGGCCTTTCCACCACCGTGCTCTGTCGTGGGAGGTGTGGTGGGGAAGGGGTGGGGCTGAGGCTGGGAGAGAGCTGGAGGCGGGGGAAGGGTTGCCTGAGGGCCAAGCGGAGCCTGAGATGCACGGACTTCAGCATTCCCGGAGGACAGCAGGTGGGTGGAGTTTCATGTGCACGGAGACAGTCCCAGGACACAGTCCTTTCTTTCTACATGAGGTTGTATTAACAAGGACGCTATTTTGTTCTCCCTGTTCTAGGATAACTTCCCCAAAATGGTGAGACAGGGAAAAAGCTCTTCTCCCCACTCTGGCCTCGGCCCCCAGCTCGAGCAAGCATTTTGCTTCAGTGCCACATTAGTATGAGAGTGTGAGAACTGCAAGTGTCATGGTGGGTATCTTTTTCCTTTCTCTCAGTGAGTGGGAGGAGCTGCGGAAGATGTTAATTCACACACGTCAAAGATGCACACTTTCATCTGGCTGCAGAGAAGAGAAGAACAGAATGCACAGAGCGTTAGACTGATCAATTAACTTACACCCTTTGCAGAGAGGTTTGAAAGAAAAAAAACATTACTAGGCTAAGGAAAGCCTGCCTAGCTTCCAACACTCTAATGCCTTTCTCTACCATAATTACACCGGGCGTGTTGTCAGAAAAGGACACACCAGCGTCTGCAGGACTCCAGGGCGGGTGGGGGTGTTAAAGCTCCAGGTGGCCCCGCAGGCGGAGGCGTTCACAGCCCGGCATTGGTGAGAGTTCTGGTTTAGGTCTTGCATCTATTTGGGGGCTTGCTGTTATGGTGTCCTTGTTTCCTGTGGGGTGGTGCTCTTTTTGAGGCAGTTTACACTGTAAATAGTTGAACTGAATTTGAACACACTGGCACTTACAGCCAAGCGATGTTCCAGGTCTGGGTCTTCAGAGCCTTTGCATGCAAGTGTTTATTGGGAAATGCTCCCAGGAAAAACCACTCGAGATCAGGGAAGTTGGACCAGGCAGGGAAGGAGGCTGGCAGGGGTGCAATGGGCAGCGTTGAATAGCATCTCACGGATCGAGGGCTCCCGCCTGGCTCAGTCCGACTGGGAGCTCTGGGGTCAGTGTAGGTCACACCTCAGAGTATCCGTATCACGGGTGAAGGAGCCAGGACATTTATTCCTCTGCACCCAATGGTCCCAGGTTAAGGTTTCCCCAGGAGACCTAAATTCCCAGGCACCTCAGGTGCTTCTGTGGGTAGGCAAAGTGGACTCTCAGTCTAAGGGCAGCAGTCCCACAAAGTCATGCTGGGGCCAGCTGTTGGAGTGAAGGCACGTGGGAACTGGTGTTCACACAGTCGACCGGCATTGACCGTGTGTGCTAGAAGTGACCTCAAGTAATTGGCTTAGGTCTGGGAGTCCCATCTGGAAAATGGGTATAGTAATGTGCCTTCTTCAGGGTACATTAGACAATTGCTTGGACATAGTGAACGCTCACTAAATAATGATATGATTATGCTGAACCATGGCACAAACGTAAACTTCTGGGTCTGCAGCCTATTAGGGTGACCCTCGAGTGGAGATGGGAGCTGTGAGCTCCTTCCCTTCTCCGGCCCCACGGAGGCCATGGCTAATGGCGCATGGGGTGCTTCCCCTGAGCCAGTGTGTGGCCTCTGCATCCTTGCCAGGGCTGAAATCCTGGCAGTCTTTATCAACATCTCTGAGCTGGACTGGAGAGGGAATCATTTGCTGGCTCTGAGGTAGGAGAGTACTTGTCCCGAAGGAAATGGCTGCAGACAGGAGAGCAAAGCCTCAGTGCTTCTGCCTCACGTGGCCCCTGGGAGTGCAAAAAAGCTTACGATGGTCACCAGCTTTCCAATCCACACCAGCCTCCTTCCTTAGTAATTAATTGGTCCACGTATCTGTCCACTGCCCACCAGCAACCAACTCACATCTTAGCCGTCCTGTCCTCTTCTTTCCACCTTGAGCAGCCAATCACTGAGGTTCTGCATGGTCTCAACCTTTTGCCAAAGATATTTTCACACTGTACCAAAGCCTGTGTGGGCAGGGACCATGTCCTAGTAAGCACTGTGAGGAATATGAAGATGACTAAGACACAGCTCCTGCCCACCTGAGAGTCAGGTTTGCTGACCAAAGAACTCAGCCCATAGAAGCTAGTCAACAAGTGGGATTCCCTGATCTTATCAGGATCCCGGTCATTCACAAGAGTCCTCCACTTCAGTGACAGCTGGGCAAGAACGTTCCACGCTGCTGTGTGACATTGTATGAAATTATGAAATTTGCTGTGGGCCAGGGGCTGATGTGAGGTGCTGTCCTGGAGATTTGCCTCCCCTCTTCCAAATAGGACGTGTTTTTGAACTGGCCCTGTTTGTACTGCGTTATTGCATTTAGGGTATATTAGTGAGGTTCAATTTACTGCTGTCGTCCTTAAGTCGCACGGTTGTGAGGAGGTAACAGCAGCTTGCCTGCTTTAGAGCCAAGGGAGAAATAGATGTTACTGGAGATTGTGGACTCTGAGAAGAATGCTGAACAAAAGCGTCTCTGGCTGTTGTCACTTGGCCATGACTTTGGGTGTCTCTCACTGGCAAGTGGAGAATGAGCCTAAGTGTTTGCACCTTCGTGCTTTTAGATCTTGATAAAGGGAGGATCCTTTAGAAGCCTTGTGTGGGAGGAGGGGCGAATGTGCCTGGCAGGCAGAGAGATGGAACGCCCTGTGGACGGGTTTCCTGGCCTGGACTGCCTCAGCCGCTTCCAAAGAAGCCGCCTTGCCCACTGAACAGAGCAGATCAATCAGGTTCTACCGCTCAAGAATTTGAACCAAGAGACACAGACTTTGTCTTTGGTGGCGGTGCAGCCTTCTTCCAGGGGCCCAGGCTCACAGCCAAGCGGGAGGGTGAGGGAAGGAGGAGGAACCGAGAGCTTTAGCTGGCTCTTCAGCGCCTTTTTCTCCCTGGCCCAGTGGGGCCACCGCTACTGTTTGTGTTGTTTTCTCTGGGCAGCTCCTCCCCTCATGTCAACTTCCCCTCCCCACCCCGTGAGAGGCTTCTGATCGTGGTGACCCCTGACTCGCCAACCTTCCAGGCTTTCTCCACCTCGTCCACCAAAGGCATTTCCACAAACACTTACAGCTCCTGTGTGCAGGGTGCATTCATCCTGGCCATCCCTCTCAGGATTGTCCAGAGCCTGGCTCATAGCAGGAGCTCCACCGGCTGATGAACAAACTATGTGACTCCCTCAAGCCATCATTCTTCCTGTAAATCAGCTGCCACCTGATCAAGGCCCAGAATGGTCACCACCTACGTCATCCTGAGCAATTCTTGTATTAAAACAATGAGCCACAATCGTGTGGAGGAATTTAACCCACTGGTTGATGTGTTCAACTCTGGCCTCTGTTGAGTGTGTGATGACATGTGCCATCTTTTAAAGCTTGTAGAGCCCCTATTGTCCCCAAGTACAAATGCAAAGCATTATGATTACCGTATGTAACAAGACAAGCCCACCTAGGTGTGTAACAAGAGGTTTAGTGACCATTAGAACCAGAACTCCACAGTGATGTGTGAGGACCAGCAGCCTCAGATGGCCTGGGAGCTTGGTAGAAATGTACTTTCTTGGGCCTCCCCAGACCTACTAATTTAGAACATGTATTTTAACAAGATCTAACCCCAGCTCACCCCTGTTATTCACTTGCATGTTAAAGTCTGAGAAGTGCTAATTCAGAAGCATGTTCAGCTTCATAAAGAAAATTTCTAGAGTTCCAGATACTTGTCATACTAAGAAAGAAAGGGTAGGGGCTGGCCCGGTGGTGTAGTGGTTAAGTTCCTGTGCTCTGCTTCAGTGGCCAGGGGTTCATGGGTTCTTATCCCAGGCACAGACCTACACGCCACTCACCAAGCCATGCTGTGGTGGCATCCTACATACAAAATAGAGGAAGATGGGTGTGGATGTTAGCTCAGTGACAGTCTTCCTCAAGCAAAAAAAGGAGCATTGGCAACCAGTGTTAGCTCAGGGCCAATCTTCCTCACCAAAACCAAATGAAAAAAGGGTAGGATGAGGAGTGGACTTGGCAGACCTATACATCGACAACAAAGGATTGGTGCCACGGGGTGGTTCAGACTGTAGGCCTGGCTTCACGTTGCACTGCTTGACCTGGATGGCCTCCTAACCTCCCCAAGATTCAACTTCTTTATATGTGAAATGGGACTAATAACAGCACCTACTCAAGAAAACTGTAGTGGGGATTAAACGAGAACATACATGTAAAAAGTTTGAGACTGGGTCCTTATTACAGGTGAGCTACTATTATTTAGCATCACCAAAATAGCTGCCATCTACTGGATATTCATTGTGTGTAAATACTGTGCTAAGTACTTTAAACCATACTTGGAGGTATTATCATCCTACCAAAGAGGAGACAGGGGGTCAGAGTGGGTCAAGAACTTGCGTTGAGATATTGGCTCCCTAAAGCTAGCAGTGCTCTTTCTCACTAAGTCCCGTTATCTCCGGAGGTCTAGGGAAGAATTATGAGATGCTGAGCAAGGGGGAAACAAAATTTCTGTGTGTTGTTGGTGTCAGGACACAATGTGACACAGAGTAACCCATGAGTTGCCTGTGCATATCCTTTGCCAATTTATATCTTCCTTATTGCTTTGTAACTAATCCATCCACATGAAGTGCTTTGAACACAAGAAGTGCCTGGTCCTTTGTAAATGTTTAATAAATATTAGGTATAATAAATATTAATAAATCTGGAGTTCTTTAATTAATACCAATAAAGGATACAAATAAATAATACCAATCCGTTTTTTCAATTACATGCATTTCAAATATCTTCTCCCAGTCTGTGGCTTATCTTTTCATTTTTTAGGTGTACAAAAGATTTTAAATTCTAATGTTGCCAGATGTATCAGTGTTTTCCTTTGGGAGGTCTGTGCTCTGCCCGTCTTAGTTAAGGACCCTTTCCCTGGCCACGGTCATAAAGATATTCTCTTTTATGTTTTAAAATGTTGCTTTGCTCATTTAAGTCATTTTTTAACTTCTTGATGCTTACTCCCCCCTCCCTCCCCCCACCCCACCCCAGCCGCCCTTTCAAATGTGTTTGGAGTATGTCCTTGCATATGCAGATTGCCTTGTAAAATATGCAGGACTGTCTCGTGTTGGTTTTTTAATTTACATAATGGAATTTTGCTATAAATCTCCTGCTGGCTCCTACTTCTCTCACTCTGCGTGTTGCTCTATAGATTTCTGGTTCGCTCCTGAGTGCTGTGCATGATTCTAAAGTGTGCGTTGTCACAGTTTATGCATCTGTTTACCTAGGGAGAGACACGAGCCTGCCTCCAGCCCCCTCTCCCCTGCCGCATGAAAACACCATGATAAACCACCTGGAACTTGGTGCCAACTGCGGTGGGTTGATGTGTCCAGGTGTCAGATTGCTGGGTGGTGGAGCCAAAGGATTCTGAATTTTGCTAAATGCTGCCAGAAAGCTGTCCAGAGAGGTGGATCCAGTTTACACCCCCAGCCATGTAGGCTTCTCACTCCCCACGTTTCTAACTTTGCCCTTGTGGTGGGTCTGAGAGGACACCTTGTTTGAATCTGAACTCCTCTGATCCACGTTGACCTGGAACTTCTCTTCACAGGCTTGTCGGCCGTTTGGTCTCCCCTCCTGTGCGCTGCCTGATTACCACTTTCTACTTATTTTCTCTTAAAATTGTTGTTGATTGGTATACTTGAGAGTCTGGATAGTTATCCTTGGATTTTTGAAACTGTAAATACCCTATTACAGTCTGTCAGAAGCCTGGTAATTTTCTCCTGTGTCCTTTAACCAGACACGTGATTGTTTAAACACTGTCAAATCGTTGACTGAGCACATCCCATAATCCTGTGGAGACTTCCGGGAGCCGTGTAGAACTCGCTGCTCACAGTGAGCCTGCTCGAGAGGCCGGGCAGCGTGCGTGTTTCTACAGCGATTCCTGTCAGCCGGTGGTCATGGGGGACGGCGAGGACTCGAATCCCTAGCACTTCAGGCTTACTGCTGAGGCAGCAAAATGAGCTCTAACAGGAAGAGAAAGGGCTCAAGCAGAGACTGCAGGTGCTTGCAGCCCACGCCACCCACTGGGCACCCACTGAAACAGTGAGGGGACATAGACGGGACACCCAGTGGGCCTGCTTCTGTGCTGTATGCACATTATCCCCTAACCCGGAGATCAACAGAAGGCAAAACACAACACAAAACAAAAAACCCAAAAACTCTTGTAAGCAGGCATGGTTATGCTCCTCTTTTAGGCGTGGAACCAAGAGTTAAGTGAGCTGAAGCAAACTGCCTGAAGTTAGTGGCAGAGCAGTGATTCAAAGACTGCACGTCAGGATTGCCGGGGGCAGTTTGTAAAAGGCAGACTCCACGTCTGGGGTGAGGCTCAGAGGCCTACTTTTCTAACAAGGGTCTGATGTACGTATAGGCGTTATCTATTTCTGTATAACAAATTCCTTCAATACTTGGGAGCTTACGACAATCTCTCACACAATTTCTGAGGGTCAGGAATCCAGGGTGGCTTAGCTGGGTGGCTTTGGCTCAAGGTCTGTCACAAAATTGCAATCAATGTGTCGTTCATTTTCAAGTTCACTTGTGTTCCTCACTGGCTGTTGGTGACGGAACTGTTCAGTGTCTTGACTGTGGTTGTGGATACACGAACCTACACATATGATAAAAATGTATAGAATTCAACACACACACACACACACACACACACACACACATGAGTACAAGTAAAACTGAGGAATCTGAACAAGATCTGTGGCTGTATCGATGCCAACATCCTGGTCGGGATGTTGCGCAATAGTTCTGCAAGATGTTATAAGTGAGGGAACCTGGGCAAAAGCTACACCAGGTCTCTCTGTGTTATTTCTTACAACTGCACGTGGATTTACAACAATCTCAAAATAAAATATTTAAATAGAAAAAGACTTAGGCAAGAATATTCATAGCAGCTTTATTCATAATTGTCTTGAACTTGAAACCATCTCAAAGCCCATAAAACCAAAGAATGGATAAATGAATTGAGGTATATTTGCACAGTGGAACAGTATAAAGCAAGATGAAGGAAGTACCACTATATGTAACGTGAATGAATGGCACATTGTGTGGAGTGAAAGCAGCTAGGCACAAAAAAGTACACACAGTAGGAGTCCTTTTATATAAACACAAACCCGGCAAAAGCAGTCTATGCTGTTAGGAGTCAGGAGAGTAGTTCCCGTGGTGAGGGAGTCCTGACAGACAGACACAAGAAGGGGTCTCTGGAACCCTGGTGATTTTCCCTTCAGTCATCTGGGTGCTGGTTCCATGAGTATGTCCTGTTTGGGGCAGTTCATCAAGTTATATGTTTAGGATATGTGCACATTTCTGAATGGGTGCATCAATAAGGTTTAAGAATATTTGGCATTTAATGTATTAATACCTGGTATTAATTGAGTGCTACGTGCCAGGCTCTTAGCCACTTTACATGCGTTGTGTCATTTAAGGTTCTGAGGAAGTTTCTGTTATCATCCCCATTGTACAGATGGGAAAACTGAGGCTAAGGGAAGTTGTTTTTCTAGGGTCACCCAGCTGCCCTGTGAGAGGCCTGGAGGTCACGGATGCTCTTAATCACCTGGGGTTCCTAGACAAGGCCAAGCCCTCGGCAGCATCATTGAAAATGGACCTGCTCACTCAGCAACAAATGATTGCCCTGGTAACACCAAACATGGCCCTTTGCCCAAGTGAGGGGGACCCATACAAAGAACACTTGTGAAATTCAAGCACTTTATCTTTTCCTGAAAGCCAGGGCAGGCCCAGGGTAGGGGATGAACTGTTGTTAATTGATAAACACTGTAATTAAGTAGGGAGGCCTCAGTTTAAACCACCAGGATTGTAGTTGACCACGGAAGTGTGAAAATGACCGTGATTAATGAACTTGCTAATAGGGTTTTCCTGTTAATGACATTCTTTTATGTTTTAGTGGGAGCACATGTGGTGACTGCAAATCAGCGAGCAAACCAATGTAACTTTTTCTTGAGTTGTTTCCAGTTTCTACCTGGGAGTCCCATTCTGCTGGTGGTGAAAATTTTAATTTTAGTCGATTCAGGGCTTTTTTTCTTCCCCCTTGTCCCTGGTTAGAGTGCCAAGTGTGACAGTATGCGGTGTCCAGTCCTCGGTGCTGGTGAGGGGGGGGGGGTGTCTGGTTCCTGATTGTCATCTGTCCTCAATGGTATTCCTCTGTTGCGGTATTCCTCCATCTGGATGACGCCCTCCAGATGTGACAACACACACTGACATTCTGCCACACTGGCATGTCCCGTGACGTCCTTGTCCTTCCATGGTTTCCACTCCTCCCCGAACTGCTATGTTCTTGTGTTGGTCACAAGGCTTTGCCGCTGGTTGCTCTTGTCTCTTCCTTCAGTGCCCTCACAGAGGGGTTTAGGGATATTTAGCTACCCTGACTATCCTGGATGCCATTGGTGCCCCACCCAGAACACTTTCTCTGCACTGGTACACATGTTCCCCTGGTACTTGAGCACTGGAAGCTAAGTGTTCACAGCTGCCCTCCCCACGAATTGCCCTTGGCCCATGAGAGGCACCTCACCTGGGGAGGGGAAGCCAGGTCTTCCTCCTCAGGGCGGCCCACAGCCAATACTGATTGATGAGAGTGGACAAATGGTGCCCCCTTGCTTTAAGGTGGTGTGAGGTTCTTTCCCCTGACACCAGATACACTGTCTTTTCCAACACCGATTCTGCAATTCTCCAGCACCAGTAGGGTGTCCCACAATTCAATTCAGTTCTCACACTAATGCCCTGGAGCCAGACTCCACAGGCTTAAGTGTTCCATTCACAAGACTACCTTTATTTCAGACTCCAACTTCAAATGGAGAGTGCAGGCCACTCTCACTCCTGCCTGGCCTACTACAAATTTAGGGGCTCCCACGACACCTCCCTCAGGCTCAGTAATTTGCTAGAATGACTCACAGAACTGAGGAAAGTGCTTTACTTACTATTACTGGTTTATTATAAAAGGACATAACCCCAGAACAGCCAAATGGAAGAGATGCACATGATAAGGAAAGGGCTTAAGAGGTGTGGAGCTTCCATGCCTCTCCAGGCTGCCATCCTCCAGGACTTCGATGTGTTCACTAAGCTGGAAGCTCTCCACCCCACCATTTAGGGAATTTTGTGGAGGTTTCATAACGTAGGAATGACATTAAATCACTGGCTGTTGATGATTCAACTTAATCTCTAGCTCCTCTCTCCTCCCTGGAGGTCAGGGGGTGGTGGGGTGGTGGTGGTGGGCTGAAAGTTCCAACCTTCTAATCATGGCTTGGTCTTTCTGGTCCCCAGCCTCCATCCTGAAGCTATTAGGGTCCCAGTGACCAGTCATCTCATTAGCATACCAAAGACACTCGTCACTCCGTGGCCTCTCAAATCCCTAGGCTCTCACTGTTTCTATTGGTTAGGGTGCCTTGAGCCGCAAATAAGAAAATCTAACACAAACCAGCTTAAATAATTTCTGGATTGCTCAACTGGAAGCCCAGAGGATGGGTGGGCCTTAGGGCTCAACCAAATACAGTCAGATGCTCTGCAGAATGGTTATACAAGTTTACACTCTAACCTGATGGCTTAAGGGTTCTCATTTTTTGATATCGTCACCAGCACTTGGTATTACCTACCTTTCTAACCTCAATACTGTTTTAACTTGTGCTGTTTTGAATTCTGAAGAGATTACTCTTTTTGTCACATATAGTTAGCCAGTTCCTTCCTTCTCAAGTGAGTTACCCATTCATAGCCTTTGCAAATTTTCCTGGTGTACTTCTTGCCCATTCCTTACATATTCTAGGTCAGGGTCAACAAACTTGTTCTGCAAAGGGCTAGATATTAAATATATCTGGCTTTGAGTGCTGTAGGGTCTGTCACAACTACTCGACTCTTGCTGGTGTAGCACAAAAGCAGCCATAGACAATAAATGAATGGGCATGGCTGTGTTCCAATAAAACTTTATTTACAAAAACAGACAATCAGCTGGATTTGGCCCCATGGGCTCTAGTTTGCCAACCCTTATTCTAAATATTAATCCCTTCGTTTTAGACAATGCAAAATCTTCTCCAAGTCTTCACCCAGCTGTTAGCTTTGTTAAACAAAATTTTTAAACAAAATTCTTAGTTTTGATATAGTCAGATTCATCCACTTTTCATCTGAAGGTTGCGGTTTTTTGGATTATGTTAAGACACTTTCGTCACCCCAATAACAAAAATATTCCACTCCTTTCCTTCCTATTAACTCCTTATTTCTGCCAGCTCGCCCTGAGGCCCTAGATTTGTCAGGTGTTCCCATTTGTGTGTGATGTGGGATGTGGCTTTATTTTTCTCACTCTCCTCACATCAGCAGCCAAACCAACCATCCTGTCCCCACGGATTTGTAGCAGAGGGGACCTTTAATTGGAAACAAGAAAGGATAAGTTGAAGGCTTACCTCTCCACCCAAATGCTGGCCCTCAGTGCTCGCCCTTCTCCTCGCGTCCAGCTCCACTAACCTCCTTCTGTTCCCCCCACACCCATGGCCGCTGGCCTCAGGACCATCGACAGGCTGTTTCCTTTTTGCCTGGCGGGTACTTCCTCACGCTTCAGGTCTCACCTCAAATATCAACTCCTCGCGGATGCCTTACTTGAACGAACACCTTCTCGTTTACTCTGTTATTTAACCCACTTGGAAATTACAGCGTTCATTTCTTAACTGTTTATTGTCCGTCTGCCCCTATTACACTGTGAGTTGTAGGCATGGCAGAGACCTGAACTGCCTCTTTCATCAGTCAGTGCTGCGTGGTGCCCGACACATAGGAGGCCTGATTTATAGTTCCCGGAAAGAACAAATGAGCAAGTTGACTTGATTTTTCAGAGGCAATGGGTCATTTGAAGGCCCAGGCACTGTCTAATACATGCTCTTACCCTCTCTGACAATGCACAGAATTAGAATTAAAGTTTGTCCTTTAATCCACCTGCCTCTACACCTTTATCATTTGATAAAACATCTCAGGAGCGTGAGTATATTTATCACACCTGCGTTTCTTCACAGTTCGATCAGAGAGCCCTTGTTAACTCGCTTAAAATATCTGATTGAATTTCATGTGGAAGTGAATGCCACAGATTAAATATATGTTGTGTTAAGAAGCTTCCCATTTTATCTCAGCCTGTGCACTGCCAGAAAAGCATTCTGCATGTTAATTAAGATAGCTGGGGGATTTTTGAAAGACTTCTTTTTCTCCCTTTAACTTTCTAATGCATTCAGACGAAGGGAACTAAGGCAACTATTTGCAAAGCTGTAAAAATCAGTGTCAAGCCAGATGGCTCGAGGGGTCGGGGATCAGTGAGGCTGGGCACTGGCTCTGCGTCAGCAGCAGTGGATCCTGCGGCCGGCTGCGGAAGAGCTGGGTGAGGCTCCAGGCAGGAGGCTGTGACTTCTGGCTTCGGTAGGAACAATGCCCTTTTGGCGAAGACTGGAATTTTGCCCAGGGAACAGTGAAGCAAGAGGCGGGGTGGGAAGTGATCAAATCTGAGAATCAAAGTGGACGGCGAGATGAATTAGGATATGGATAATGTAGAAAAAGCTGTCCTTCCTTCCAATTAGAACGTCAGCGTAGCCAGGACAGTGTGGCAAGACCAAGAGGGCACTGCAGACGCCTGCTTGGGCTGCAGTAAGACAACAGCACGTTGGTCTTCCTAATGGACCATCAATTCCAAGGTCACATGGTGATGCGAATAAAGCGTGGGCCTGGAACTTCTCAGACCTGGGAGAAAATCACGACTCAGCATTTACTTGGGCAAGTCACCTACTGGGCCTCAGTTTCCTCAGCTGTGAAATGAGCACAGGGTCACTGCTGGATTGAGCACAGGGCAGCTGGCACATGGCAGGCCTGCTGCACGCGGCACTCCCTGCGGTCTTGTAAGAGACTGTGCCCACTTCCAGCTGGCAGGGACTCAGCACCCTGCAGAACTGTGGGATCCGCCTTTTCCCTCCCTGCCCCAGCCCCGCGCTCCAGCTCCCTCTCGCTATTGAAACACAGCTGGCCCTTTAGAGTACAGAAAAGATGTTGGGGTGACTTGGGGAGTAGTGCCAGCCATTTGCACCGTCCGAGTGAACTCTGGTTAGGAAAACACCCTCCCACAAACAGTTGCAGAATAATACTGCTGTTTGTTTGGGACTCGCTGACCCATAGCCTAGGAGTCATGCATTAGTAAAATAGTGCTGCAGCTGGGGTGATACTGAAAGCAGCAAGCAGATGTCTGCCCGAAACCACTGCACAGTTTCTCCTCCTCCCTTGACCCCCATCCTGGGCCCGGGGTTTGGCGGTGCCTTTCCCAGCTGTGGCCAGCAGGGGGAGGCACCTCTCTCTTGTGTCCATTTCCACAGCCCTCTCGGTAGGGTTCACTCCCTCCCAGCCGGATCAGGCTTCCTCCCTGTCTGTGCCTTCCAGGCCCCCTGAGACGCAGTCCTGGCTCCTTCCTTCTTGGTTGGTGTGGGTTGCACACCTGCAGGGAGGGGCCGTGGCTGAGAGCAGGGCCGGGATCTCCTCCCAGGCCAGGGAACAAACACGCTGGTGTCCTTGGCACTGGGTTGGCTGGTTTCTCTCCTTCCTGGCTCCATTCCAAGCAGGACAGGCCCCAGGAGAGACCCAGGCTGGTCTTGTCTCCAGCTGGGATAGAAGGATCTCAAGAAACTCTTAGTCATGAGACACACCCATCAGAGATGAGGCATCCCTCAGTAAGTATATCACATGCTAGGGATGACACGTACCCTGAAGATGCAATAATATGCTCTGAAGAGGTGACATGCCTCTCACCCCACAGAGGTGACACACCCTTCAGGAGTGTTATGGCCCACAGAGGTAACATGCTCCACAGAGGTGACATGGCCCACAGAGGTTACATACCTGTTGTAGCTCAGCCCTACCCAGCCACCTCAGGCATCAGAACCATGCCCAGGGCACAGCAGGGCCTACAGTGCCCACACTATAAGCCCTGCTCCTCGGTTCCAAGATCCTGCAGCCCAGGGAGCAGCCCACGGCCAAGAGAGGCCTGGGCTGGCCCAACTCCTGTGCCCAGCTTGAAGGTGGCCACTACCCCTGGATTCCCCATTCAGGAGGAATGGGGCCTGCTGAGCCCCTGCCCTCCTGCCCATAGGAGGCTGTCACTGTCTCAAGTCCAGCAGACGGAGAGAGAGACAAGAATCAGGGAGAAGAAGAGTCGTTTATGATTTATGAATAATGAACTAATTTAATCCTGGGTTTCTCTTGTGCCTCCCATTTAGTAATTTGTTCCATTTCTTAATGGCTCCAGTTCTTTATCAGGCTGTGACAGAGGGGAGCAGTGAGTCATCACACAGGATTTGAAGGGTGACCTATATATGAAGGGACTGGGAAAGCAGGTCCTGAGAGATGGATGTCAGCTCCACCCTCTGCGCCCTCCCTGGGGGCAGCTCCGAGTTGGCTCCTGTCTCTGCATCAAAGCCGTGGAAGGAAGCAGGCTTGTGTGGCCACTCAGCACCGTGCGTGTGCAGGGCTTGTCAGAAGTTGCGTCATAGCAAGCTCTCTTAGATGGGCTTAGATGTACTTAGATGGATGTTGGGGTTTGGCCACTACAGCCCCAGACCACTCCCCGCCCTAGCCGCACTGAGAGTGAGACAAGACCTTGGGATCAGGCTACCTTGATGCAAATCCTGGCTGCCACTTTCTGTCTTTGTGACCCTGAGTGCGTTGCTTCACCCCTTGGAGCCAGGAAAAGATACTCCAAATGGTGAAGGCTCTTGCCTCTGTCCTCATCCTATTGCCTGAATCTGTCATTTGAATCTGAATCTGTTATCACGAATCTGTTATTTCTTTTATTTGTATTTTACACACAAAGATACTGAGGCTTGAGGGAGTTTAAACCCCCTCCTGGAGAGAGAAAGAGGGTAATCTGAGAGCACAGCAGAGGAGAACCGAGCCTGAGAAGGCCAGAATCAGGACTCCACGGTGGACCCTGCAGGGTAGGCTCTCCCGTGCCTGGTCCATGTCACCTTGCTCATGGGCATCTGGCCCCAAAGGCACCCTCGCACAGGATAAGGAGGCAGGGGGTGCGATGGGGACCTGAGCAGACTGCAGCAGCCACCGAGAGCGCAAGGAAGGAACCACAGCAGAGGCCTCTGGTTCTTTGGGTGGGAGGGATGAGGGGAGAAGAGAGGTGTGGGCAGCATTTGCACAGTTAGCACACCCCGCTGGCATTTATCATGTGAAGCAATGATTACTGTGCCCATGTTACAGGCAGGTAAACTTGGGACGGGGAAGTTAAACAATTGCCTAAGTGGCACATCTGGTAACAATGGAGGCTGTCTTCCTCCGGCCTCTTCTCTGCCCGCTGTCCCACTGCCTCTTGCCAGCCAAGATCTGACAGATGTGGGTGGGGAGGCCATCTGCTCTGGGTCAGTGGCTGTTCTTCTCCAACACTTGGTGGTCTAGGGGTCGCTGGGCATTGCCATGTGCCTCACCTCCTTTGATCCTCCCCACATTCCTGGGAGGTGATTAGGAACAAGGACTACTATATATGCAGTGAACATTTTATTAAAGTGTAATATATGCAAACAGAAAAGTGTGCATATTGTAGGTGCACAGCTATCTGAACAGTCCAAAGGACTTTCAGTTTAACCTCGTCTTGCCTAAGGAAAACCTGACCTCAGAGGTTAAGTGTATCCCCAGGTCTGTTCACGCATCAAGCAACAGAGGCAGTGTTCCAGCCTGCATCTCTTACTGTCCATGGTTTGAAACGGATTTTTATATTTAAAGTTTTGATTTTGATTTCACGTGAGAGCAATACAATTTAATGGAAAATGGCGATGCTTTTATCTTATTAACTTCATTACCACGAGTGGTTATACGAGAAGGAAATGGGGCCCTTTAAGTTGTCCACTCTTCCGTATTACAGCTCTTTATACGGGGATGAGAGGTCTGCTGAAGGGTCTTAAGTAGTATTTGTTAAAAACTTGCAGGATCAACTTCACGGTCAAGTCTAAAGTTTGCAGATTCAGAAAGCCTCAAGGAAGGAAAGTGTGCTTGAATCATTTATTTTTGCAGCATTTAATTTAACAGTCATTATTTACATCAACACTTTGGAATATTTTGGAGAATCAACAAAGCTTTCTTAAGAGCAGCCTGATCCTCTGCTTGCGAGTCTGGTTTTTAGCTGTGAAATGGCTTTTTTAGTCCCACATTTCAAAAAGAGGAAAACATTTCTGTTAAGTGGAGGGAGAGGGGAGTGTCTTGTGCGGCTGTCATTATATGCAAGAATGCAGACCCCGCCCCTTAGGGAGGAGGCCTCCGCCCCCCGCCCTCCCCCTGAGTTGGAGAAACCCTGTGGATTCCCCCTTCTCTGGATGTTTTCATGGGACCCCTGGGTGAAAGCAGGGGAAGGGCATCAGGAAGCCCCTTCCCATTCCACAAGAGCAGGGTTCAGGACAATTAGAAACCATTCCACATTAGTCATCTTTCCCCTTCAAAGAGATGTCTGGGGACTTTCCCAACTACCTTTGGAGCAGAAGTGGCAAGAACCCAATCAATTAGCCAATATCCACTGACTGAGATGGACTATGTCTCTGGGAATGGCTGGGGAAGTAGAGCCTGGAAGGAGATCCATCTGGCAGGGGAGCGGAGATGAATCCCAAGGATGAGAGAGCTGGACTGGCCAGTCCACACTGGCCTCGCAGACAGGGGTACCAGAGAGGGCCCAGGGGGACAGTTGTGCTCAGAGGTCCTGCAGCCTCGGCAAGGCAGGCAGCAGCTGCAGGAGCTGATCTCCGCCCCAGCCAGGAGCGAGAGGCTTGGCCAGCAAAACCTGCAAGTCATCCTGCTGCAGCTGCCGGCCTGCAGAGACAGACAGGGTCCCGCGGCAGGGAGGAGGTGTGGAGAAGAGGGGAGCTGCTCATAGCCTTTGTTTTAAGCTAGAACTCCCCAGCAAGGTTTCTGAGCAGTCTTTTCTACCTGCTGACTTTCTGTCCATCACAGGCTGGCTTCCCTGCTCAGGCATTCTCTCCCCATAGCACGGGGCTGGTAGCTGCCACTATGAATTCCGTGCACCTGGAGGGTCCACTTTCCTGCAGTCACAAGCACATCGAGAGAATGTGTTTGGTTTAGTCCATGAAGAACTGGTTAGATGATTTTGCTATTTCAGTGGAACTTCTAAAAATTAGGAAATTTCACATATAAGCCCAGACTTCCAGCTCCACTTGAAAGCTGAAAGCTCTGGTGACACTGCACCCGAGTGTCCATGTGCTCAAGCAGGGAGTGTGTCGTCTCTAGTGGCCACAGTCCTTACCTCTCCCCTGTTCACACCCCATTCATATGCCTGGCCTTTGAGGACCACTGAACTGGGGCGTGCTCATCTGGCACATGCAGAGGTGGATGGCAGAGCAGATGGCATTCTGCCCCCTAGACCATGTCCCCAGGGGAGTGGGGGCCTCCTCTGCCTCCAGCATCCCTGAATGATGTCATCACGGCCCTTCCCACCCTGAAATGAAATGACCAGTTTACTCCACAAGGGTTGTGGTCATTTATGGGCATTGGGTTAAATTTCCTTCCTCTTGCCCAGGGTCAAGATTTAATCACCTTTGGAAACAAATCTTGAGGTGGGATTCTCCACCTTCATAACCTGAGGAAGCCTGGGTGCATCCAGTGAGTTACTGTGTTTTGAAGATGAAGAAACTGAGTCTCAGAGTGGTTTCCCAGCATGACACAGCTCACACGTGCATGGGAAAATCCTTTGGTGCACGCTCTTCCCCTGGAGCACTGTCTTCCACAGGGACAGGCACAACTCCTTCAGCCAGAGACTCATGGTGGAGCTGCAGGGGGAGTGACTCTGTGTCACTGTTTCCCTAGCACTGGAACGCCCAGCGCCCACAGTGCTCTCCTAAGAGGGTTCACGTGTGGGCTGCTGCCCTGCAACCTGAAGTCCAGCAATGCAGTCGGCCCATGTGCTGCTTGGCCACCCACGGGCAGAGCCACTCACCTGGAACCGGAACTCTGATGGCGAGCCTAGTCAGTTACACTCACGCTCCTCTCCAGTTCACCGCCACGGTTCAGGAGCTGCTGCCTCTGCAGAACGGGAAGTGGGAAGTGGGCCAAGAAGACAGTAAATGGAGGGGGTGAAGGACTGTTAGGAAAGGCTGCTTTCTTTCTTCAACCTCCTCTCCAGTGGGTTCGGAAAGCTGCCCTCGGTGTCCTGCGACCAGAAGGCAGGCGTCCGGCTCTAGGTGTGTGTGTGGGTTCTCTCGGCTGACCTGGATGACACCTTTGGAGGGTGTCAGAGAGGGGCTCCTGAAGACTTTGATCTTGAAGCATAAGTTTGAAGCCCAAAGGGTGGTGTGTGTGTGCATGTGGTGTGCGTGTGTTTCGGTTGAGGGTAGGTCCCCCCGTCAGTAGGGCTGAGGGGTTGAGTGGTCTCCAGGTGGGCTCCACACGTCCTCTATGAAGGTCAGAATTCCTGCCTGGGGTAGTGCTGGTTGACCAGTTGTCCTGATCACAAGAAACCCCACATATTAGGCAAATTAGAAAGGTGTTTTTAGCTCTGCCTGCATCATTTTCTAGTTACAGGGCTTCAGGTAACCCGGCACCTCGCTGTAAAATAAGGATGATAACTCCTGCCTTTCCTGTCCTCCCATTTCACGGGGAGCTCCAATGAGATGGCGAGAAGGTGTTTTGCAAGCTGTCAAGGGCTTTGCCAGAGAATGACGTACAAGCTTAAAACCCTAACCCTTCCTTCACGGTCATCCTAAGCTCAGCTGACTGGGCGGGGAGGCAGCCCTCTTTTGGAGCTGTCCATCCAGTTCTATTTTCATGTACTCAACCCGGTGGTTGAGGCACTCAGCCTGAGACCTTTCGTGTGGGGGCAACAGGAAGTCGCACATCTTCCCAGAGTATCAAGTGGACCTGGAGACTAGGACGGGGGGAAGTCATGATTTTTATATTGAAACAAACACTTATATATGATTGTGTGGAATGCAAAACTGTGAATTTTAGTGTTAAAACAGGAGCAAAGAAATGCTGTGCTTGCAGAAGGATGGGAAGTGGAGGCCACTTAGGGCTGCTTTCCTAAAGGACTCCGGAGACCTCAACATTGTCCTCTGCCATCAAAGCTATTTTAGTGAAAGTGTGAGAAACACTGTCCTCGTGGGGAAGGCACTGTGTTGGGCTCTGCAGGAGCAGTGGCGATGTTGAGGAGAGAGGCCTGGCCCTGGGGGCACCCACAGAAGGGCAGCTTCCTTACGAGGTTGTATGGGAGCACAAAGGTGTCAGAGGAAAGAGAGCTCACGTCTGGCTGGAGCGATGGAGATGACCAGGGGGACTTCCTGGAGGAGGAAGTGAGACTTCAGGAGCCCAGGCACACATTCTCAGAAGTGCAAGTCAAGCTTGGTCACTGGAAGGAGAATAAGACCTGAGCCGAGGGTTTGGAGAGAAAGGGTGTGGAAGATGTGACGGGGTCCCCTGGTAAGGAGTCTGGGATGAATATAACAGGGCTTGGAAGTCTCAGAAATCATTTGAGCAGCAAAGTGACAGGCTCAAAGGGTTTGCTTTACGGTGATTAATTTCATGTTGGAGACAGATTTCTCGTTGTTTTCTTTTGCCTAGATAGTTGTTCAGACACGGGGGTCCTTAAAGGTGTTTTTCCTCCAAGAAGAGAAGAGATTCCTCTGAGAGAAATATTCTCTTAGTTCAATCACAGCCAATATTTTACAACAATCTTTTCTCTTCTTGCTACTCAGAGGAGGAACAGTGGCCCAGAGAGTTCAAGGGCCTTGCCTCATGTTGCTCAGCAAATTAGAGCCGATGTTGAACAGCAAGAGTTACAGATCATTGGGGCAGATTGGCCCCCACAGGTTCCCCAGAATGATGGGTGCCATGTGCATCCCAAAATATTACTGTAGGACATCATGCTTCTCTTTGTGCATGAACTCTCCACAGGATCCCCCAGCCCACAGATTCCGAGGGCTGAGCAAATAGGAATAGCAAGAACCCCCTTCCTCACTGCTCGTGGGGTGATTTGACCCGTTGGCTCCTCTAGATCAGGAAGACTTCACGGTAGATTTCAGGTCTTTCTGAAGAATAATATCCACTCCACACCTGGACACATGTCTTGTCTCTCCACTCAGAATGGAACTTGAGGTAGAATCTGCAGCCGGTAGGATTCCCAGCAGAGAAGAGAAAGGGCTTCCCAACTAGAGAAATGGGCTCCTGGGGGCACTCCCAGGGAAGTTACCGAATCAACAACAAGGATAGCCTGGAGGTGGTGGGGACACAGTGATGCTATTCAGGTGTGACCACCTGGCCTTCTCCCCATCGCTCCCCAGCCCATGATTAGAGCAAATTGGAATGCTCGATGTTTATACCAGCTCTTCTCAAACCACTGCACATGCAAATCACATGGTGATCTTCTTAAAATGCAGATACAGATTTGGGGGTGGGGGGCCAGGTGAGGCTGGGAGGTCTGTCTTTTGCACAAGTTCCCACGTGATGCCAATAAATGGTCCACAGACCACAGTTTGTGCAGTACAGGCTTAGACAACACGAGCCATTTACGTTTTCCTAAGGGGAAGATGCTATCCTCTGGGATGATCTAACCTGCATTCCCCTCTGTAGCTCTCTGTTAGACCTCTCCAATAAAAACCATCTCCATTCAGCCCACACACATTTACTGAGCACATACTATATGCCAGGCCCTGTGCCAGGTCCTAGGGATCCAGAGATGACCAGGATCTGTAATTACCCACAGGCTGGTGAGGCCAGAGAAGCTCAGGCTACAGTAAATGAGGAAGATGAAAAGGCAGGAGAAAAGAGTGAAGGCGATGGCTGGAGCAAAGGGAATGGCTCTCTTCCTTCCGGACCCGTCTTAACTGTGGGAAGAAGGCTATTTTGTCAAGATTTCTCACCAGTCGGATAAGAGAAAAGGGCTGAGTTGACGAGTGGAGAGGGGAAGAAGTGAGAGGGGCACAGAGGGGACCACATGCTGAGCCACTTGGTCACCACGTCGTTATCTCTTTCCACCTTTGGGGCATGGGTTAGCTGCAGCCATCTTCACTGGGGCCCCTGCGTGGCCAGCTGCCCACAGAAGCGCCTTCTCCATACTGGGCTCCCAGTGCTGCCTCTCATCCCTCTCTGGGTTGCAGCTAGACGCTGGTGGCTGAGAGTTGAGGACCTCTCAAGCTGGGCAGGGCACAGGAGCAACTAGACAAGTCTCAGCGTCCCCCACAGCCACAGCCACGCTGACCCTCATCTTATCCTGCCCTCTCCTTTCAGTTTCCCAGGCTGTCAGCAAGAGTATTAATGGCAACTCAGTTAATCTTCAATCAAAAATCAAGCTCCATGCATATCTGTTAATTAACCCATCAAACATTTATTAAGTGCCTGCTGGATTCTGAGTCCCATCTATGTGCTTACATAGAGTGATGAACAAAGCAGAGGCAATGCCCACTCTCACCGAGGGAGCTGACAGTGAGATGTGGAAATAGATGCTTAGCGAATATCCACACACATACACACGTGATGATAAATGAGATACACACCACGGAGGAGAAGTACAGGGTGTTTGAGGGGAGGATACGGGATGGTCAGCTTTACGTTGGAGGCCGGGGAGAGAAGGAAGACCTCTCTGGGTGGGACATTCATACCAAGACCTAGAGGCGGAGAAGGAGTTGGCTGAAGGAAGGCAGAGGCTGTTGGGGGAGAGGGAGTATTAGGTGTGAAAGCCCCAAGGAGAAAGAAGCTTGGATCAGTGTGACAAACCTGAGAGGCAGGTGTGGGTGGAGCTGGCACCAATTGGAGTGGGGGGAGGCATGAGAGTGTCCGAGCCTGGCCCTGCTCCATAGTAGGGGTCTTCATTTGAGCCAGGTCTACACCCAGGCCAGCCAGCCAAACACATAGCAGGGGTGCCAACAGAGACTGCCCCTGGCATGGAGGCCTGTCCCCAATCTGGCAACATGCATGCAGTGGTGAGCGTTCCCTCTACCCGTTGCACTGCCCTCCAGAGGAGCAGAGAGATGGCCTGACTCTGCACTGAACTCTGGGCTCTGTTCTTCTCTGAGGGAGCTGGAAATGGGGGCTCTGAGTGTGAGGACCTGAGGGCCATTGTTGTGCACACACTGTCACAGCCCCAGCCATGAAGCCCAGCGGAGCTGCCTTGGGGAGGCCCAAGGAAGTGAGATTGGGCTTGTTGGTGTGGACTGAACCCCACCCACCCTGTCCACACACCAGCCGTAATGAGAGGGAGGGCAGCTCCACAGACCCTCCTCAGGGCTGTCTCTCTTCAGCATTTCATCCAATATGAATAACCACTGTGCTCTCTACTAGGCTGGGCCCTCAGGGGGAGGCCATGTACTGACATACCTCCAAGTGCTCTCAGACTCCTCTTCCAACCCTGTCCAGGAGTGGAGATGGTGCCAGCATAGAGAAATGAGTAACTATAGCCTGAAGATTTCTTGAGCATTTTCTGTGTCCCAAGCATTGTGCCGAGTGATTGCAGTGGATCGTTACAATCACGGCCCACAGTGAAGCATACCTCCTGCCACCCATTCCCTGTATAATTCCCTCCGCCATGCACTCTGGGCTTGGCCACGTTACTTGCTTTGGCTAATGGGATATTAGCATATGTGATGCAAGCAGAGGCTGGATAAGCACTTGTGCATCAAGATTTGCCCTCTTGGAACCCACAGCCATGTAGAGAATTCTGGCATGTGTGCCTGGAGAGCTGGCATGGAGGAGAACCAAGGCACCCCAGCTGACAGCTTGCCAGATGAGCCTCAGATGACTAAGGCTTTATGAGTGACTGTGGTAATGACCAACAGGAGAATCACCTAGTCAGGCCCAGCTTGAACTGTAGAACTGGAGCAGAACATGATTGTTTTAGCAACCACGTTTTTTGGGTGGTTTGTTACACAGCAGTAGCTAACTGATACAGTGCCTAACATCCATGATTTCATTTAATGGGCGCAACAATCCTGGAAAGAAAACGTTTATCTACCTCATATAGATCCCAATACAGAGCAAATAACTGACAAAGTCGTTCAGTGGCAACCACCTGGGTCTGTCTCCACAGCTTCCCCCCTGGCTCCTTCCACAAGCCTGAGAATGAGGTGACAGCGTCAGTCCCGGATACTCAGAGAGCGAGGGGGAAACTGGCCTGCCTTTATCTCTCACAAACTCCAACGTCAACTGAGATTGCCTAGCTTGCGCCCACCCCAGGCCACCACTTCAGGCCGGGTTCAAGATCTCTGGGATTTCCTGTCATCCGTGTCCTCTGCCCTGTCTTTGTGACTCTTCCATCACCTTCACGCTTATTTTTATCCCTCATACAGCACATTTCCTTCTTGAGTCTATACCCGAAGCAACCACAGCACAAGGCGGTTGCTGATAACAGAAGCGTTATTAATGATTTGTGGATGGTGAAGAGTCTTGTCAAACACTGCTCCCAAACAACCTAAGATCACATCTCCAGCATCCTGTTTTCCACCAGCAATTTCTCCCCAGCTATTTTCTCCCTGCTTGGCACCGTGTGTGGGTCATCTCCAGCTCCCCTCTGCCTTCCTCCCTCCCTGCTCCTCACTCTCCTCCTGAAAGCGCCCAAGTCCTCTCTCTCCCGTCACTCTACTCCACTCCAGACTCCCAAAGGAGCTCCCAGACCGCCCGGGGGCCTTTGTCTAACCAGAGGATTCCCTCCTTAGGAGACAGTGGTGGCTCTAAGTAGCACCATCTCCTCTGGCCCCACCCCAGACATTTGTATGCTCAGAGCCCTGCCAGAGGACATTTCCCCAGATCCGTCATTTTACCACTGAGACCCAGAGCCCAGAGAGAGGGGTGACTTGCCCGAGGCTCCCAGCTGCGGTCAGAGCTAGGACTGGAAGGCAGAGCCCCCACTGTGTGCAAACGTGCGGGGGTGTGTGCGGTGCTGAGATGGAGAACCAGGACTCTCCGTCCCCCAGCTTGGCGTGGACCCCAAGGCAAGGCGAGGTGCAGCGAGCAGACATGCTGACCTGCACTGTTCTCCTCCTCAGCCCCTCGGTCCCCCCGGTAATGCACACGTGCCCAGCCCATAAATATCTTATTTTGTGTTCCTGCCAGCCCCCACTAATAGGGCTAATGCTTCCTGAGGAGGAGCCCAAAGCTGCATTAGTCGAAGATGTGTGATTGATTTAAAACAAAGAGCCTGACCACCAACCTCTCTCTATGGTTTCTCTTCCTGCCACTTTGCTTGCAGGGTTATCTCTGAAATGCAATTAAGGGGCTTAAAAGTACATTTTCAGGAAGATGCAGAATTGATGAGGGGAGCTGGCCCCTGTGGGTGCCTCCAGATTGTTCCAGTTCCAGGGAAGGGAGCTGGACCCTGCCCGGAGCTGCATCCACACCCACCAAAGTCTTGGGTCTCCAAGATAAAATCCGCCCCCAGGAGTCCAGGGAGGCCTGGTGGGAGGGGCTGCCTTCCAGCAGAGCTGCAGCTGCTTCCTTGCTCCTGCGCTTTTGAAGGCCCAGCGCCTTTGGCGAGGCCCCTTGGAAGGAGCTGGGGCTGCCTGCCATGGAGCTTCCCATGTACTTCCCCTGTGGGGGTCGGGCTGTCCAGGACAGTCCTGGTGAGCTTGGGGTTCCTGCTCTCTGGGGAGCCAGGTGTCATGCCACTGATGGGGTCCATCTGGGACAGAGCCCTGTTCCCTGAAGCTCAGGTGGTGTTGTCCTAAAGCAGCTGCTTTCCTGAACATGCCGCTGGGGCCAGGGCCATATTTCTCAGCTCCCAGGGCCTGACCATCCCTCAGCCCTGGAGGCTCAGCTCCCAGGGTCCTTCCAAACTGGTGGAGTGAGCCATGCCTGCAGGAGTGAGAGGACGAGACAACCACGGGGAAGAGCTCAAGTGGCTCCTGCAAACATGGTATAAAGCCCCTGCTGCCTGCCGGGTCCTGTGCAGGGGCCGCAGAGGCCACAGGTGGACTAGTGAGCCACAATCTAGTAGGGGAGGCTGGGGGCCCCAAACCACAGCACCAGGCAGCGGGGAGATGCACTGGGCAAGGGTGGGCCAGGAAGCCCAGCCGGATGCCCAGACTGATGACATATTAGATCTGCCACAACTCACAGGGAACATGTTTAGAAGGAGAAAATGGTATTTACCGGAATACCATTTTCCTTTTAAGGAAAGATTTGCACAGTTGGGAGGAAGAGCCTGAGATGGTGAGTGTGTGGGTTGGAGAAGCCCAAGGGGCGGCGCGGGTCGGGAGAGTGCATTGCTGAAGGGGGTCTGCTTCGCCAAGGCGTGTGTCGGAGTTGGGAGCCGGTGCTGACTTGCCTGGGCCACCAGGACAGGCTGCATTGTCCCTAGTACTACTTCTCTGCCCGGCTCCGCGACGCCCAGTCGGTGTTGAACAAACAATTTGGAAATGTCAGGTGTA
Source organism: Equus quagga (assembly GCF_021613505.1). NCBI lineage: Eukaryota > Metazoa > Chordata > Mammalia > Perissodactyla > Equidae > Equus > Equus quagga. The sequence goes on along the minus strand of NC_060267.1, from coordinate 141,537,878 downwards.
AAGGGACACAACAGTCTGCGCAGGCTGTAAACTTTCCCTAATCCCATTCTGGTGGCACAGAGAGGGTGGCCTAGATCACCTTCCGTGAGGTCGCTGGAGAAAGGCTCATCCTGGACATACTGTTCTAGCTGGGCTGGGAAGAATGGGCCAGGTGTTGACAGTGGAGGTGGGGAGCAAAGGTCTTTCTGCTAAAGGCGTGAATGAAGAAGAGAGAATTTGTGGAGTGCATATGGGAAAGAGTAAATATTTGGCTTGCTGAAGTATTATGATGGGTGAGCTAGAAGAGTAGGTTAGAGACCTATGGTGGTGGATTTTAATGTCTTACTAAGAAGTTTGGCATCTACTTGCTAGGCAATGGTGAGCCGTAGATGGCTCTAGGGCCAGACAAGAGGCAGAATTAGAAATAGGCTTCTCAAAGATTAAACTGGTTGGGAATGGGGAGAGAATGCAGGTGCTTTCACGATACTAGCAGCTTCTCTGGGTTCCTAAGGGGGAAATTATCTCAAACTATAGAACATATAGCTTTGACATTCAATGGGACAAGTCCTGTGGCCACCTCACCTGCCTCAAACACATCCTCCACCATGTTTATTCCTCCACCTCTCTGGAACCTTCCAGACAATTATTGCCTTCCTTAGTAGCCAGCCCTGCTTCTTTGAGGAGCTCATGGTAGTTACCCACTCCTCTCTGCTGTCATCTGCTGAACTTTCAGACTATCCTCTCATTCATCCAAGACTTGAGATGAACTTGAATTACATTCTTCCTCTTCCCTTTGTCCTGGGAGATGTCAGCATCCAACCCCCTGACCTCTCAGCATCTCATCCTTCTCATCAGCAATGGTTTCCTTCACTCCTCTCAGCCCCCTGCCGGCTACACCCTGGACCTCGTCCTCACCGTAACTGCCCTACTTCCGTAGTCACCAAATCAAACCGCCCTCTTTAACTTAATCCAGAGCTCAGCAAACTGTGGTCGTGGGCCAGACCTGGCCCAACGACTGGTTTTGTAAATAAAGTCTTATTGGCACATAGCCCTGCCCATCCATGTACGAATTGTCTATGGTTGCCCTCCAGCTACAATAGCAGAGTTGAGTAATTGTGACAGAGGCTGTATGGCCTGCAAAGCCTAAAATATTTACTACCTGGCCCTTTACAGGAAGGCCTTAACCATCTTAATGTCTTAATCCATCAGATCTCTCCTTTCTTCACTCCCCTCCTTATCCAGCATAGGCTCACACTCTCAGTGACTCTTTCTGCCATTGCTCCCTCATCCTCTGGCCCCTCTGGGTAAGCCCAACTGCCTGCTTTCTCTTCACCTGCCTGAGAACAGCTGAGTGCTGCTGGAGAACATTACACAAGAGGGCAGATTGATTCCATCATAAATTCTTGATCACCAGCCTCAAATGGACCCCAGCATTCCTGGAAACCCTCCTATTTCCCCTGGTCAGCTCACTCTCACACTCTGAATTATTTTAGCTCTCTCTAGATGCTTTATGTTTCTGATCTCCCTCTTCCTCTTCTTTTCCAGCAGATGACCTGGCCTCACATTACAGAGAATGTAGGAGACATCAAAGAGGACTCAGCATCTTAATACCAACCGTGGAGGCTTACCTGTAACTGCCCCCTCTGCTAGCTTACTTTCCATGTGTTACAACTGAACAGTACCCTCCTCCTCCAGTTGGCACCCCAACCTCTCTTGCCTTCCTAGGAAATTTACCCTCAATTTACCATTTGGGTTCCCCCTAAAGCAGACCCTGAGACAGGAGCTTAGGTGAGCATATTTACTTGTTTGGTGACCCCAGGAAGCCCAGGGAGAAAGCGAAGGTGAGGCAAGGAGGGGAAGAGTCAGCTCAGAGTGGGGCAAGGAGCAAAGAAGCACCTGGAGCAAGCAGGCTGCAGTGTCTTACAGAGGCCTTCTGGGAGCTGTGTGGAGCACGGCTTAGAATTGTCCTACTTGTGGAGAGGGCAGCTGAGGCACTTATCCTCCCACCCCCATGCCCCTACTCTGAGTGTTGCCCCGCGGCATGGGCTCCTGCCTTTCCTGATTGCACCTGCACAACACACACAAGCAAGCTCCCAAAGTGCAACGGTGTTTGCAAGAAACTGGCTCTAGCTGTGGGACCCTCACAAGGGCTGCAGGGATGTGGTGCTGGCATCTCTGACACCTGCTGTCCCTTGGGCACCCATCTCTCTACTAGGCATGCCACCAGATCCTTTCCCCTCGTCTTTAAACACTGTCAGAGTCCTCCCATTTAAACAAAATCCTCTCTCAAACCCTTGCCCTCCACATTCCGCTTCCGTCTGTCTCCTCCCTTCAGTGTCAAACCAATAAGAAGTGAGACCTGTGGTCACTGTCTCTATTTCCTCTCTCCCACTGGTGATATCGAACCTGAAGTGAGTTCACTCACCCGTTGCACAGCAGGCCAATCTCTGACACTGGGTGTAGTGGAAGAAAGTAGGAATGTTATTATTGCACAGCACGGAGCAAGGAGAGAGGGCAGCTAACACTGAAATTCCAAACTGCCCGAAAAGCTAAAAGGAAGGGTTTTTATTTGGGGTTTTAGGTAGGGGAGGGGAGTATACGGCCTTGCTGGTCAGAGCTTTCCCACCAGCCTGTGTGGGGAGGAGGTAATGAACCCAGATGCTTGTCCTTGGCTGTGTCTGTCTCCATGGAGGACAGTGGATTCTGGAGCCAGGAAGCCAGGGAGTAAGCAGGGAATGAGTGTTTTGGTTTTAACCTCATATATGTTGGGTTTAATGTAGGGAAACTGATATCAGGGTCGGTATCATTGGGCCCTCAGCCATGTCAGTGTGACTTCTCCCCTCCATTCTGACAGAACTGCTCTCTTCAAGGTCAGTGCCACGTCACTCAGTCCAATGGATATTTCTCAACTCTCAACGTGCTTGTCTTTTCAATAGCATTGAACACTGTCGACTGCCTCCACCTTCTACATACTCTTTCCTCTTGAATTTCATGGCATTACCTACTTCTGGGCTCTCTCTTGCCTTTTCTGACTGTCGAGGGTCTTCTGGGTGGGCACAGAGGCCTGCAAAGGAGATGAGTTCCTCCAAATCTCCCCTTCCAGGACCCATCCAGGACCGCAGCTTCAGTTTCACTGCTAAGGGGATGACTCACACACTGTTTTCTATAGCTTAGATCTTTCCGACTGCCTATTTGACATTTCCTCTCGGAAATCTCAAAGGCATTTCAGGGTCCAAACCAGACACATGATTTCCCCAGCCCTCACAAAAACCATGCCTGGACCTTTCCCTGACCTCAGTGAACTGTGGTTTATCTACCCAGTTGCAAAGGTCAGAGACATCCTTGACACCTTCTCCCGGCCCCACACCCTGGCATTGTCCAGGCCTTCCCTGAGACTAGATGATTTTATCTCCTAGATCTTTCTCATGTTGGTTCTGTCTCCATCACCCCCACCCACTGCCATCATCTTGCCCTAGACTCTTGCTACCACCTCCGGACTGGCTCCCTTCCCATCCTCTTTGCCATAGCTTTCACATTACCATCAGAGGACTCTTTTCACAATGCAAACCTAATTATGTCCTACCTTTGCTGATATGCCTTGTTGTCTTCCCACTGCTCTCCTTAACGTGGACTGTGAAACTTGGCAGGCCTGGCCTCTGTCGGTCTCCCACCACCTCCCGCATATGCACCCCTTCCCTTGGCAGCCTCACTGGGCTGCATTCAGCCATACTTCTGCCCACCACTGCGTGTTTGTCCATGCCAGGTCCTCTGCCTGCTCTGCCTGCAATACTCTTTCTTGTTCTCCTCTGTTGTTAGTTCTTCACTTTCTGATCGCAACTCAATCGCCACTTCCTGAGGGATTCTTTCTCTGAGATGAATTCTCCTGACATCATGGAGGTAACTTTATATCTGATTTATGCTTACCTCTGCAGTAGACTGGGAGCAAGGACCACATCTGGTTTGGGTCCCCATTGGGCTCCCAGTGTCCAGGACAATATTTGGCCACTGTGGGCACTAAATCAATATCCACTGAATGAGTGACTCCATGTGAGAGTAACCTAGTCCAATAATATTGGGATTGGGTCAGTTTATTAAATATAAAATCAGTGGTTCTTAATGAGAGGATGGGGGCAGATGTCAGAATCTCTTTGAGAGGATTTCCAAAGTAAACATTGCCAATTGCTCTATTTCCATCCTCAAGATTCTTTCTTGGAGTAAAAGGGTGATGTGTGAATTTTTTATTCCTTTCCCTCACAGAAAGATGAACTGTATAAATTTTAAGACCATTTGATTGCAGTAAAGAGTCCTTGGAAGACCAGGGCTTTAGCATCGTTCTATACTGGGTTAGAATCCTAGCTTTGCCATTTAAAAGCTTTGAAGCTCATTTTTCTGCTTTGTTACTTAGGGATCAGAATGCCCATTCTTTAGGGTTGATCTGAGGGAAATGCTGGCCATCTGATGGTGCTCAATGGAAGTTACGAGGGCTGCCCTTCCCCTCCTGACTCAGAGTCAGCGGTGACAGAGTCGCTTGTCTCAATGCCCTTTTCCCAGATTTTCATCCTTTTCATTATTCCTGGAACAAGGTTGTTGAAGACTGACCTGGCAAGCTTTATCTCAATGTCCCCCCTTGCCTTCCATGATCTTGCTTTGGTCTGTCTGCCATTCTGCAGGGATTCCAGAGAGGCAGGTGGAGAAGACGAAGTTGTTTTATTGTCGGAGGTTTTTGCTAACCATACGACTGGGTTTTCAGTAGAGTGATTCATGGACATGGATTTACAGCTGAAGTTGTAGATCTGTTTTTAGAAATTATTAGCAGGCATTAAACAAAAACAGGCTTTATTAATAATTCACCAGAAAAAAAGATATGGTGCAATATCCCGCAATAGTAATCTCTAATGCCGGAAAAAGTATTCCATTTATTTGTTTTTTTTCTTCCTTCAACATAACAAAGACCCAAATCCTCTATAAACTAAAAGAAAGGCAGATCTAAGAGGGCGTGTTTATCAGCTGAGCAGAACATGATTCCGTCTCTAGAGTCAGAAACAAAGGACAAATTCTGGGTGCCAGCATTTAGAAATAAAGTGGAACCATCTGAAGAGAAAATAGAGCATAGGGTCTGTGCTACAGATGTAAGCCTCTGCTCTTCAGGCCTCTGCTGCGCTTCAGCTTCGAGCCCTCATTAAGTCACGGATGTAGCTGACCCCTTTGGCTCTGCCCACGCCCATCAGGCCCACGCGGGAGGTCGCTGCAGACGTTCCTGCACACACTCACAGCTTTCTGGGTCGTCCTTCCCAAAGGCCTTCTCCAGCAATGGTGCAGAAGGGCCGAGAATTGAATGCTCCTTCCCAGTGGTGATTCTCAACCAGCAAGGAGAGGGGTTGGCTGGATTAACGCCCCAGCTTCCCTGGCCCTCTATGGGACAGTAGTGAGGTGTGTTCTAGATACACTCTCCAAAATCTCCCTGGAAGCAACTTGTTCGTTAACACATCCTTTTCAGGCTTTCCTCTCATCTCTTTCTTGCTTCCCCACTCCCTCACCATGTTTCCTGGAATCACCTCACAAATCAACCACCTGCACCCAAGTCCTAATCTCAGGGTTTGCTGGGACGGTGGGGAGGGGAGGCGGGGAAAGGAGGAGATCTGATGTGCGTGTGCTGAGGAGCAGGGCCCCCTGAGGAGCACCAAGGGCTCCATCCCGCTGAGGACTCTGCCATACTGAGGATCAGGGCCAGGTTGGAGCCTTTATCTCCCACGCCACCCCTTAAGTGGGTGAGGGTTGACCCTGGGGTTGTTAAGCCTCACCTACTCCTACTCCCATTGTTCTGAACAACCTCCCAATGCCAGAAAAAGTACCTAGGCAGAGAAGAAAGACATAGTTCCAAAAGTGAGAAGGTGTCAGTGTGCTCGAAACTGTCTACTGCAGCTGCCGAGAATTCAGGTGGAAGAAGACAGCGAGCGGGGCATTGACACTATCTGCTGGGGCGTCCTTCCATGGGTCAATCAATGTAGCCAAAGACACAGAGGGAGCATGGAAAACAGGATGGAGATGGAATGTGGCCACCTGTGCATAAGGAACTGGTAGGGCTGTAGCCTTGCAGGGACAGGCGTGGGTGTAGCTGGAACCTTGATCACTAGCCCTAATATAAGCAGAAATCTCCAGGCCAGGGAAGGTAAGACTGAGGCCCAGTGCAGCCAGCAGCCCTTAGGGCAGGATGCCCAGGTGGAACCTGAGACGGTCTGCAGTGGCCCACGCTTCCCTGCGCGTTTGGACAGCAGGCAGGCTGTCTCTGGGGCCCTCCCCACTTTCTCAGGGTTCCTTTTTGGCTGTGATAGCCCCTCCTCCCCCAACCTCCCAGGGCCCCCTCCATGGCCTCTGGCTGCTGGAGCCTTGCATCACAGAACCCTGCAGTGTCCTGTTTCACAACTAACCTCTCTCTCGGAATAGACATTCCCCAGCCTTCAAGATTCCCTCCCCTTCCTCAGACTTGACGACCAGAGAAAGGCCGTTGGCTGCAGGAGGTGAGCTAGGGCATTAATTCATACTGAATTGTGAAGGGTTGGCGACTTTAAAGCTCTTTGAGGGGTACTTCTTGTTTAAAGGGGGAGCTTGGGCACCCAAAGGAGAGAGGATAGCTTGCAAGCGAGTGTTACAGTAAAATACATGAACACAAACAAATAAAAACAATCAAAGTCATTGTAAACCTTCTAGAGAAAAGCGGTATAACAGCAGGGGAGGCTATGAACTCTGAAGCAGGGGTCCTTGGATTCAAAGCTTAGTGGCACCCCCTCCCCACAAAACATGCTTAAGATTGATGCAAACTTGAACAGGTTACCTCTCTATGCCTCGGTTTTCTCATCTGTGGAAAGAGATGATAGGGCTAACCTCAGAAAATTGTGGTGAGGGTTAAATAAGTCAATACAGCAAAAGAACGTAGAACGACATTTGGGACACAGTAAAGGCTCAGTCGATGTCAGCCTTTATTACTCTCTGGTCTTCAAAGATACTGAGCAGTGGATCTTCTCTCTGACTTTGAGCTGGATCATAACAAATTTCAACCATGAAGTAGTCTAACAGGCAGTGTTTCAGGAGAGAGCCGTTCCAGCCCTGAGGGCTTCTGGAGGAGGCTTTAAGTTAGGAGGACTTAAACCCGAGAAGTGCTCCTGGGTCTCTAATTTCACTATCTCTGAGCTGCCACAGCAGCCAGGCCTTGGAGGTACCACCTTCACAGACATGGCGGAGAGGGCTTCAGCTTCGCTCTGTTTCTCTGTGACCCGGGCAGCTAAAGAGGGACTCAGAAGTCCTAAGTCCGTCCTAACCCCTAGCTGATGTTCGCTAAGTCCATCCAGTGCTCAGATCTGAGATTCAGTGAGAAATTGCTAACTAAATCCAGCCTGATGGACTCAGGTATGGCAGGAGGCCTAATTTTTGTCTTTTTTGGTGTGTATGTGTAAATACCTCTCTATACATATATAGTAATGGATAACAATCTCTTTAAGGAAATCTTGCTATTCCTTGCTTTTTCCCCCTCATTCCGTTCCCTACTCAACACCTCTGCCCTCATCAACCCTCATGTCACTGTCTGCAGAGGGTCTTAAGAAGAAGGTGACTGAGGTGGTGGTAGATCTGGCACTTAATTGAACATTCCAGCTCATGACTTAGTCATTATACTTGAAGTTTCCAAGTATTTTGAAGACGAATTACAATGTAATGTACAGTTTTGATTTTGAGAGAGCTGGAGGAAGGAGAACTCAGGCTCCTGCTCAGACAAAAAACCTCAGATAATTACCTTGGGATTTTAAGATTTCTGCTTAAGGTAAGGGCATACTTAACCATTTGGTACTTGCCATGAGTTAATGACCTTGAGTTGCAACATGGTCCTTTCTGTACAGTGATTAACTAGCTCCAAGTGTGAGAGTGGGCTGTCCCAGGGTTTCCAGGTCATCCCAGTGACAAAGCCGCCTTCTTGTTCTGAAGTGTACAGCAAGGAGACCTATAATTGGGTATTGGGTTTCCCCACGTCTTGCACCTGGAAAGAAAGGGAAGAAGCTGGGGTCCCTATTTGCTCAAATTGTTCCTTACAAAGAATAAAGGTGCAGTAGTGGACTTGCAATCCCATAGTCTCAATAGATTATTAATTTAAAAGTTTCATTCAAAGATACTGACGTGCATCCTCCAGGACAGAGAGGTAAGGGTTATCTTAATCTCACCCAGACTGAGCAGGTCTGGTCCCAGAAAGGTGGGAGGCAGCCTGGGAAGGAAAAAAGTGCCCAGCGAGTAGAACTGACTAGTGTTTAAGAGCTTATGCCTGCAAGTCAAGTGGACTTGGCCTGTCCTAGGTCAAGTTTCCAGGAGCCAGACCAGAGCTGGAGATTAACACACAGGAAGTTTATTGGGATCAACACCTGTGGGGTGAAAGGAGAAGAAGCAACAGTAGGCTGTTGGGAGGAGGGAGGAGTTGGGCAGTGATCCACCTGCAACAGAGACCTCAAGTGATCCTACACCTGAGACTTGGAGTGGTCCCAGCTGAGGCAAGATGCCCCTGGGGCAGAGTATGACATTGGATGAGACAGCTCCCTTTGGCCTAGGGCAATTCCTGGAGAAAGACTCAGCTATGAGTCATCAGCAGCTGTGGGAATGGGTACCCCAGTCCTGAAGCGGGATCTGGGCAATCACCACAGCGCTCATTGTGGGTGCTATGGACTGAACTGTGTCCCCACGACCCAAATTCATAAGTTGAAGCACTAATCCCCAAGGTGCTGTATTTGGAGATAGGGCGCCAGTCCAATAGGATGGATGTCCTGATAGGAAGAGGAAGAGACACCAGAGACCTCTCTCTCCACATGGGCACAGAGGAAAGGCCCTGTGAGGACCCAGCAAGAAGGTAGTTGTCTACAAGCCAGGAGGAGAGGTCTCACTAGAAACCAAGCCTGGCACATCGATCTTGGACTTCTAGCCTCCAGAACCATGAGAAAATAAATGACTATTGTTGAAGCCACCCAGTCTGTGGCATTTTGTAATGGCCGTCCAAGCAGACAAATATAAAAGGTGTGTTAATGTTCACCAATATCCCATCGCCCTTCCGACAGGGGAATTATATTCCTACCCTTTTGAACTCAGGCATGCCTGTATAATTTGGTTTAGTCTACGAAATATGAGCAGAAGGGACATCTGTGGTTACAAAGCAACATTATTCATCAGAATATTTCCCACCTGTACCAGAGGTCAATGCTGTGACAATCCATCTCTTATTTCAGTAAAACAGCTCAGACCATTTCCAGGCCTGCTGAAGTTAACCTTCATAGCACAATGGCCTTAAAGTGCATGAAGAAGGAGATATATATATATATATATATATAAGGATAACCAAGAATCATCTGAAAATGAAGAATAGTAAGGGTGTACTTGCCTTAATTGATAGCAAAATGTACTAGAAGGCTCCTGTTGTCAGAACAGTATGGTAATAACAAAGGAACAGGTGAAACAGAATAAGGAAGCTAAAATATACCCCGGTATATATTGGAACTTAATATATAGAATAGGTGGCATTTAGATTGAATGAGAAAATGATGCTTTATTTGATAAGTTAGAATGACATATCTGATTATCCATCAGGAAGGAAATAAAGTTTGACCCCTATATTATACTTCACACAAAAATAAATTCTAGATGTATTAAAGACTTAAATGTAAGAAATAAAATCATGAAACTTCCATTTCCAACCAAGAGGGAGTAGCCCCATTCCTCCCAGGTCCTCTGTCTTACAACTAAAAAACACAATAAATTTGCATAGGAAGGCTCTGAAAGGTGGAAAAAAGGCAGATGCCTAAGAACCTCTGTGCTCTGGTTCCCCTTTGGTACGCTCTGGTGGTGTCAGTGAATGGGGCCAATGGGGAACAAATTTCCATCCTTTCCTGGGTGGAAGCAGGAGGTGATGCTCCCGTCCCCCAGCCAGCACAGGAGCTGACCTTCTATTCCCCAATGAGTGGAAGTAGGCAACATACTCCATGTCCTCTGCAGGGCTAGTATTGTTGGGATTGAGAGGGGAGCTCATCTCCCATCACCCACCAGTAGAAGTCCCCCACCAGCGGGATCTGATTCCCCTTAATGTCAAAGGTGCACTGGTGAGCCGATCCTCCTATAAGTTGATGCCCAACCAGCAGTACAAGGCGTAAAGAGGTGGTGCCAGGCAAAGCGTGTCACCACCACCCTCCACCCTCTCCCCTGGGTGTCAGTGGGCCCAATGGAGAGCTGAACCTCCACACTCACCTGGCATCATGAAGTGGAATGAGTGGTGGGAGGTGGGACTAGTTGGCACTCTGCTTTCCACATTTCTTCCCCTTGTATCCACAGCCCCGTGGGGAGCTGAACTTATGCGCCCACTTGAAGGCAGTGAGGTGGTCAAGTCAATACTCTACTTTCGCGGGGAAGTTCTCAGGGGACCTAGGGGGGAGCTGAACTTCCATGCCATCTGTCTGCAAGGAGGCAGTGAGAATCAGCTTTCTGCTTTTGCTGGGGCAGTGTCAGTGGAGCCCAGAGAGGAGCTCTACATGCCACACCTCCAAATGGGGACTGCCTGCTAAAAAGTAAGATTAAATAGGTCCAGAGGCTCATAATATAAAATCCAAAATGTCCAGGATACAATGGAAAAATCACTCATCACATCAAGAACCAGGAGAATCACGACTTGAATGAACAAACACCAGTACTGAGATGAATCAGATGTTGGAATTATCTGATAAGGATTTTTAAACAGCCATCATGGAAAGATATCAAGTACTAAAAAATTCTCATGAAACAAATTTAGAAAATATAAAATCTCAACAAAGAAATAGAAGTTATAAAAAAGAACGAAAGGGAATTGTAGAACTAAAAAGTAAAAAAATAAAATTATAAAAATCCTGGAGAAAAATTTAGGTAGACGTCTGTTTAACTTTGAGGAATCTGTTTTAATTAGACAGAAAGCCCAGAAACTTAAAACTTTTTAAGTCTGTATGGTACTCACAGATAACAGCATACTCAATGGTGAAAGACTAAAAGCTTTCTCCCCAAGATCAGGAATAAGGCAAGGATGTCCGCTCTCACCACTTCCATTCAATGTTATACTAGAGGGTCTAGCCAGGGCAATTAGGCAAGGAAAAGAATTAAAAGGCAATTAAAAGAATTAGAAGGAAGAAATAAAACTATCTTTATTTGGAGATGATATAATCTGACATATAGAAAATCTTAGAGAACAAAAAAAATTATAACTAATACATGAGTTCAGCAAGGTTGCAGGATACAAAACCAATATATAAAAATCAATTGTATTTCTATGTACTGGCCACGAACAATCCCAAAATGAAATTAATTAAAACAATTAAATTTACATGAGCATTAAAAAGAATAAATACTTAGGAATAAATTTAACAAAAGAAGTGTAAGACTTGTACATTAAAAACTGCAAAACATTGTTGAAAGAAATTAAAGAAAACCTAAATAAACGGAAAGATTCTGTGTTCACAGATCAGAAGACTTAATATTCTTAAGTTGGCAACAGAACCGAAATGGATCTACAGATTCAATACAACCCTTATCAAAATTCCAGCTGTCTCATTTGGAGAAATTGACAAGCTGATCTTAAAATTCATATGGAAATACAAAGGACCCAAAATAGCCAAAGCAATTTTGAAAAAGAACAAAGTTCTCAATTTCAAAACATACTGCAATGTTACAGTAATCAAGACAGGGAAGAACTGGCATAAGGATAGACACGTAGATCAATGGAATAGAATTGAGAATTGAGAAGTAATTCCTTACATCTATGGCCAATAGCTGTTTCCACATCACTACCCTTCGTCCTCTCCCTTTCCCCCTCATTCCATCCCCTGCCTGGTGGGGAACTGAGATTCTATCCCTACGTGGCACCAGCGAGGCAGAAATGCAAGACAAGTCAATGGGAAAAGAATAATTTTTTCAACAATGGGTGTTGGGACAACTGGATATTCACTTGCAAAAGAATGAATTTGGACCTCTATCACATCCCATATACAAAATTTAACTTAAAATGGATTAATATACCTACATATAACACGTAAAACTAGAAAACTCTTAGACGAAAATATAGGAGTAAATCTTCATGACCTCAGATTAAGCAGTGGTTTTTTAGATATGACACTAAAAGCACAAATGACAAAAAACCCCAGATAAATTGGGCTTCATCAAAATTAAAAACTTTTGTTCTTCAAAGGACACCATCAAGGAAGTGAAAAGACAGCCCAGAGGATGAGAGAAAATTTTTGCAAATCATATACCTGATAACAGACCTGTATGCAGAATATATAAAGAACTCTTGCAACTCACCAATAAAAAGACAAATAACCCAATTTAAAAATGGGCAAAAGATTTGAATAGACATTTCTCCAAAAAAGACATACAAATGGCCAATAAACACAGGAAAAGATGCTCAACATCAGTCATTAGGGAAATGTAAATCAAAACTACAGTGAGATACCACTTCATGCTCACTAGGATGGCTATAATCAAAAAGACAGATAATAACAAGTATTGGTGAGTCTATGGAGACATTGGAACTCTCATGTAAAATGGTGCAGCTGCTTTGGGACATAGTCTGTTAGTTCTTCAAAATGTTAAACATGGAGTTACCATATGGCCTAACAATTGCACTCCTAGGGTATACACTCTAGAGAAATGAAAGCATATGTCCATAGAAGTTGTACATGAATGTTATACCAGTATTATTCATAACAGCCAAAAAGTGGAAACAATTGAACTTACATATGAATTTTCATACCAGCATTAGTCGCAGTAGCCAAAAGGTGTAAACAACCTAAGTGTTTATCAACAGATGAATGGATAAATGAAGGGTGGTCTATCCATACAGTGCTAGACACAAAAAGAAAAAGTGCTGATACATGCTGCGGCATGGATGAACCTTGAAAACACCACAGTAAGTGAAAGAAGCCAGATACAAAAGGCTGCACATTATACGATTCCATTTGTACGAAACATCCAGAATAGGTAAATCCATAGAGACAGAACGTATGTTAGTGACTGCCAGAGGATGGGGCAATTGGGGAACAAGGAGTAACTGCTAAAGGGTATGGGGTGATGGAAATGTTCTGGAATTAGATAGTAATGATTGCACAAATAATACACTAAAAATTACTCAATTATAAACTTTAAAATGTGAGTTATATCTCAGTAAAGCCGTTACTAAAAAGTTTGTATGATAAAAGATCCCACAAATAAAGTTAGACAAATGAGAGCGTGAGAAGTAAATATATGTAACACATATAATTGATAGAAAACTATATCTCTAATATACAAAGAACTCTGACAAAATAATAAGAAAAAGGTAACCAACAAAAAGACAAATTAGCAGGTATTAAAAATGAATAAGCAACATACAAAAGAACAAATTCAGATTATCAATAAATATATGAAAAGATGCTAACCTCAGTGATTGTCAGGGAAATGCCAATGAGCTCTTTTTTCTCTCTCATCTGACTGGTATTTCTGGAGGGGACTTGAATTCAAGGATATGCATACTTCTCTGGTTAAAGGAGAGTTGTGGCAGTTGTTTTGGAAAGCAATATGAGAAAATTTACTAAATATTAGTACATATACCCTCCAAGCCCCAATATCTTTCGGGGGACTCTACCCCATAAAAAAAAAGCATCAGTTTGTACAAGGACATTTATATGCCTCAAAATTTATGTACAACAAAAAAAATTAGCAATAACAAATGTCCTTGGGGAAATGGTTGAATAAAACTACTATATCATGGAATATTGCACAATCATTACAAAGAAGGACACATATTTACTTGAGAAATTTCCATATTTTGTTGTTAGGTAATAAAGCAGAATATTGAAAAAGTGTACATGGCAACATATTTTTGTAAAACCAGTTATGATCCCCAAGTCCTCAGATAAGGCCAGTGTTTTACAAGATGAATACAAGGAAGTGGAATTGTGGGTTATGCATTCTGACCTTTACAATGACCGATGATGCCAGTATGCCATCCCTGACTCCTGGGGATTCTGCACACCTTCCCCTAGGCCAAGTTGCATCTCTGGTTGCCTTTGCTGCAAGTCGGTAATTTGTATCCTTGACCCAATTGGCTATGGGGTTATTTGGCTGTGGTTTTTAAGTCATATTATCTCAGGCGACAGAAGTTCAGATCAGGCAGGGAGAGGCCTTGCGAGGACACCCATTCAGTGTCCCAACCAAATCATCGTCAGTCCTTCGTGCTGGAAGCTCCACCCTTATTGGAGCCAATACTGTCCAGATGCCTCCTCATGGCATTCAGGGCCCTCCACAGCCTGTCCTTGGTCCACTTTTCCCATCACTTCTTTCTACCCCTATCCTTTACCCAATAGAACCATGCCCTAGTCTCAATCCTTGGCCTGGAGTTTGGGTATCCATGCTTTTACTCAAGCTGTTTCCTCCACCTGGAATGCCTGCCCATCTCTTCCCATTACTACCTGTCCAAATCTGACCCAGTGTGACAGGAATCACTTCCTGCCTTTATGAGAGCACATGGCTTCTCACCCCTGCCAGACTGTCATGCATCTGGGGAGAAATAAATACAAACCTGTGTCCTATTCTTGAGTTGTTTACAAGGGGCCTTGCACAGAATAGGAATTTGATAAGTATTTGACGTGTGTCCCCTGTTCTCTGGGACAGGGGTGGTTTCAGGAAACCCTCCTGTCTAGGGGGTCCCAGAGGAGGAGGTCAGTGACCCCATTGCCCAGGAGGTGGGAGATGGTGGAGCTTAGCGGTGGGAACTGGCCAAGAGGCAGCTCCTACCCTAGGACAAGAACTGCTGCAGGAGAGTAGTGATTCGGGGCAGAATGAGGAGGGTGTGGGAGGAGAGGCAGGCTGGACTGGAGGGCTGAGCCGCTGGGCTGGGGTAGCGTGCTGGATTTCAACCCAGAATGAGATTTCATCTAGCTCTTCCAAAGTGCTGAAAGCCCAGGCGCCCAATGAAGCCACTGCCCACCTCCAGCTTTAGGCTTAGTCAGATGATTAAGGGCATTGGAGTGGGTCCAAGCTGTAGCCAAATGGTTCTCTTAAGGAGCCAAGTGCTTTTCAACAGAAGAGAATATAAAGAGCAAATGTCATAGATTTTTCCCCATTTGTGCATGACCACGTCTTTTCCTTCTGCGAGTCACAGCAGAAGGCCTTTGTCCTCTGATGGAGGCTGTGCTGGGACTCCCGCTCTTCTGAGCACTGCATCAAGTACACGCATTTTTTTTAATTCCTCACCACAACCCAGTGAGGTCACTACCATCCCAGTTCACAGATGAGACAATCCAGTCTCGTTAGACATTGGACTATGTGTGATCTTCAGACTCAGGGGACCAGACGAATCTGATAGAGGGGTGAGAGGTAGTTTATACATGTTGTTCACTCTAGAAGCAGTGGGAGTAATCAGAATTCCCTTTATTGGCCCCCTTTTCTTCCAGCAGCCTCAAAGAAATTGTGTTGACTCTCATTACTTTTTGTCATTATGCATTTGATTAAAAAAAAAAAAAAACAGCTTCACAACACAATCCCTTAGGGTGTTGGGAGTTTGCAAAAATATGAATTAATTTAATTTTTCTGAAGTAACCATACTGTTAGAGTAGACCAAATGTCCATATAAAATGATGGGCATTTTTGTATGACTTAGTAGCCAGTTTCCTAATAGTACTCAATCCTGTTGGATGCACAAAAATGTAATTATCTAATTCCCTATGATTGGACAGTTGGTTACCACCATTTGTTTTATTTTAAACGACTCTGTAGTGGACATCTTTATGCATATGGCTTTTTAAAATATTTCAGAAGATTTCCTTAGGACAAATTCCCAGATGTGGATTTAACGGGTCAAAGCATCTTGGTCAATATTGTGAAACTGTTTTCCAGAAGGATTTCACTATGTATGTGGCCACCAGATGGGCCTTCCAGGTGATTCCAGGGGAGAAATCCTCCATAATCAGTCAAGCATATCTGCAAGGTGGATATTGCTGCTGCAGTGAGGTGGGACATAGAAAAGAGTGCTCTGGGAAGATCGCTCCTCCCCCAGCTAGCTTGGGACTATCTCTGAGTGCATTATGTTGGCAGTCTTTGGAAGAAATTGATATTGAAAGGAGTGAGCTCTAGGGATTGAATTTCCATAATCCATTATAGAAAGATGCCATGGGGTAGGATATACAAGTAACTAGTGACCAGTTCCCTCATGGCCAATCTTAACAACTAGAGACGATATCCACCTTGAGGAGTACTAATGACTTCATGCCTATTAATCCAGCAGCAGATAGACCTCTGAAGCCTAGAACAAATGATAGTACCTGGAAACCCAAGACAAAGACCCAAAGGCCACTGCAGATTGAAGGAGGTTAAAGATAAGACACAAACTATGAGAAATGTTGTAGGCGTGTCCTTGTTGTAAGAATGAGGTCAAACTCTTGGGCAATGTTTTTAGAAATGAGAGGGAGAGCAGTACAAAAATATCCTTCCAATTCCTAGCTGCCCCACCCCAGATTCCATGAGAGGTAGGGCATGGATGCCCCCAGTGCCCTCAAGGTGAACATCTCCAGTGTATTTCTGTGCAGGCCTGGGAAGGTCTTCTTCCATCCTGAGACCAGAGAATTTTGGATTTCCCAGCAGGGAATATAATGGCTTTCTTGGCAGTCAAACAGACAGGATTGGGTCTTCCTTTATTTTATGGTTTTTTGGGGTTAATCACTCTAGCCTGACTCAGGTATTCTAAAAGCCCAGCTGCCTGGACTAAATCATCAATAAATGTTCTCAGTCTATCCTTGGGAGTGACCCAGTAATGAAGTCAGCATTCTTCAGCTCAACTCCACAAACATTTATTGAACGCCTACAGTGTGCCCGGCATTGTGCGAGATCTTGGGAGTATAACATTAATAAGATTTAGATGCTACCCTTAGGAAGTTCTATGTTTTAGAAGTCCAGTGGAAAACAACAACAAAAAACTTAGTGGTCACTTAATTCCACTTCCTATGCTGTACAGGAATTATTTGACCAAGGCTCAGTTTGGAGTGAGTTGGAGGTTTTCTGTCTCTCTCTTTCTCTCTCTCTCTCTCTATCTATTAAAGAAAGGCTGATGAGACACAATGTTAGTGAGATCATGGACCTTTGCAAGGCTGTAAAACCAGAATTCAAGTGGAACCCTTAGGCCAGAGAGAAGGCGAGGAGAATTTTATTGAGCTGAAGAAACAAGAAGTAATCTTGAAAAACTTGTGTGTGTGAGATCAGAAGCAATTTGAGCAATTAGCTGACAGACATACACACAAGGTTGTTAGTGGTTTTCTCCAGAGGATGGGATTTTGGTTGTTTAATTTTCTCTTTTTTTTTCCTTTTCTTTTCCTTAGTTCTTCTCTCTTCCCTTCCTTTCTCCCTCCCTTCTTTCCTTCCTTCCTTCTTTCTTTTTCCTTATGCTTTGCTAGTATTTGATACATTTTCTACAATATGCCTTTAGTTACTTTTGAAATAAAAATGGTCTTATTTTTAAAATGAAGTCGGCTGAGAATCTAAGCCATGTTGTATTTAGGGCTGAAGGTCAGGCCAAATTGATCCCAAAGATGAGCTAATTCTGCAGTGGGTCCCCCATTTCTCCACATCTCTCCCCCATCCTACCAGCCCCTGGCTATATTCAGGTTAGTGGCATGAGCTCAGGGGAGCTAGTGTCTGCCTAAACAAATTTAATTTTAAAACATCTATTTAGTAAAATAATTTATGGACCCATATGCATATTCTTACCATTTTTCCCTCCTTGGAGAGTCACAAAACACTTTTCTTAAGGAGGAAAATAATGAGGAAACTAAAATGTTGCCATGACTGATTATTGGCATGACTTTTTTTTAAAAGAAACTTTCCCTCCGATCAGTCAATGGCCCACATATAGCAGCTACAGCCTTAGAGGACTGTACATTCTATGTCAGAGAGAGAAGCATCCAAGACGTGGTGATTAGGGCGTTGACAACCATTCTATGTAGGACAAATGACCCCCAAAAGAAAGAAGTAAAAACAAATTATTTAACCTTGTTTAAAACAAAACATAAATAAAAATTTGACTGTTCCCAAGGAGTGAAATCAAGCAGAGCAACAGAAGAAGAGCAGAATTGTGTTTGCTGTTGTCTGCTTAACACTTGAGAGTATGGCGTTTGTGCCCTGGGTCAGTGCTTTTCGAATTTTACGTCACAACCTATTGGCTATTAAATCCATTTATTGGGCTGAGACCATGAGTTTTTGCAATGGAACAGAATAGAAAATATCAGGGTGCATTCCACGTAGGAAGGGTGAGTATTGTTTCAGGGGAGTCATGCATGTGTTTGTGTGTGTGTGTGTGTAGTGGGATGACATGTAAATGTATTTCTCATTGGGTTGTGGTTAAAAAGTTTAGAAATCACTGCACTGGACAATCTTATGGGTGATGGATGGGTCATGTTGTCTTGGTTGCTTGTACGATGCTTGGAAAGACCTGGTTAGAATGACCATCCCTGGTGGGAGACGGCAAGGAATTCAGGCAGAAAGGAGGATTTGGAATGGGTGACCTCCCAGGCTCCTTCCAACTTTGGAATCCTGATTCTAGGATCCAGTAGGGTTATAACAGTCTGGTCAATAGGATGTGGCTGTGCAAGTTGTTAAAAGTAGGTTATGTAGGGGCTGGCCTGATGGCGTAGAGGTTTAAGTTTGTGTGCTCTGCTTCAGCAGCCTGGGGTTCACAGGTTCGGATCCCGGGCACAAACCTACCACCGCCTGTCAAAACATGCTGTGGCAGCATCCCACATAAAATAGAGGGAGATTGGCAGAGATGTTAGCTCATAGACAATCTTCCTCAAGCAAAAAGAGCAGATTGGCAACAGATGTTAGCTCAGGGACAATCTTTCTCACAAAAAAAACCCCCAAACAACAACAACAACAAAAAGTAGGTTATGTAAATAAATGATCAAAATCCTGGTCCCATAGTGAGCCCTGCAGTGACTCAGGACTCCTCTCCCAAGTGTCCTGAGGTTGCCACAGGGGATATTAATATATTTTTCCAAAGCTGAGTCCCATTCAGCATCTCCTTCCTTGCTACTGATCTGTGGGCTTCTTCCTTGGCAGGGTTTGAAGGCCTGGCATTGGCGGGGCAATCCTTTTAATGCCACTCAGCCCACACACTCCAGCAGGTGGGTGTGGGAGCCAGTGGAAGGGCCACTCCCTGAGTCTGCAGAAATGGGGCAATCCCTTCTTTGGAAGAATGCATGCCGGCTGCCTTGGAGGAGAACTCGTGGGCTTCCAGGGTCAGGAGGAAGCTTTCCTCTCTTCCTCAATCCTTCAGTTTTCCCACTTTCAGGAACTGATGCCTCCACTTGAGATCTGGAAGTCATCTCCTTTGCCCTTCCCCTCACAGCCAACCCACCACCAAGTCCTGTCTACCTCAAACTAGAACCCCTGATCTATCCCTCGCTTTCCTCCTCACCTTGGGCAAAGCCACCATCGTCACTTGCCTCGATGACCAAAGTCACCCTCTGACTGGTCTCCCCACTTCTCTAGCTCCTCTCCAACCCGATTTGCACTCTATGGCCTGAGAGGTATTTTCAAAAGGCAATTCAAATCATACCACGCCCCTGTTTAAAACCTGCCAGTGGCACCTGCTCACACTCAGGTAACCTTCAGACTCCTTGCTCATCAAGCCCGACACAGTCTCCTCCAGCTGAGTTTGCCTTTCTCCTCTTTCCCTTCAAGCTCCCACCACATCGGCCTTGTCCTGGCCCCAATAAGCTCAGGACATCACAAGCACGTGGAGAGCCCCTTCCTGGCTTCATCCTGCTAAATTCTTCCCATTCCTCAGATCTGGAGGGATTTTTTTGACCCTGAGCCCACTCCCAACTAACTGGGGCCTCCTGCTTCTCTCTCTCAACAAACTTAGCTTTCTTCCTTAAAAAACTTAGAGCACATTGTAGTCACATGTCTACTTGAAGTGATTCTTTTAATATTTGCTTCTGCTTCTAGTCTGTGAGCTCCAGAAGAACCAGCAGTGTCTGCTCATAATAGATGATCAATGAATAATCTGTTGAGTGAATAAATTAATGAGATAGTGGTGCCGTCTCCTTCTGCCTGGACACTGAAAGCAGATTGTGCCCATTAAGACACTCCTAACAATTTCTTCTTCCTGTTTTATTATCCCAGCTCCTTTAGCCTGCCATTCCTAATTTAGAACCCTTTAAGAATCCCCCAGACTGCTTTAGCTCCCCTCCAAAATCACCAGTCTCCTTTTAGCTGATAAGCCCAGCCTGGTACCTCGTGTTTTAAAAAATTTCGGGCTAGTACTGAGCATGATGGGAAGACAGCTCCATGATTCTGACACGGAGCCTCCTTCTCAAACTCTCCTACAAAGAATCCTAGTCTCAAACGAATGCTGGAACTGGCAGCTAATTCAATTCTGTTCACAATCTTGGCTCACCTTGCCCTGATGGTGCTCGTTCTGCATTTTTAGGAGCTTGCTTTCTCCCTCCTTCCCTTCTCCTCTCTCTTCCTTCTTCGTTTCTCTATCTGTTCCTCCCCTCCTCTTCTCCTCTCTTCTCTTCCTCTCATTCATCGCCCTCACTCATTCATTCATTCACTGATTCATTCGTTCTGCTCTGTTTTCAATCCTGAATGCAGTATTTCCTTTCCTGTCTTGAGTTGGGGACAAGAAGGAGATAGTAAATGTACTTAGAATGAGGATCCAAAATCTACTCCTCACAGTGGCTTTGAGTCTCCCCAAAAACCAAAGGGAGTAAGTTCCTTGTGACCCTGTTCCGACCTCTGCCTCATTGGAGAGTCAGCCCTGTATTCACAGTCAGTGCCCATCTGGAGAAATGAGGGCCCATGAACTGGGCAAGAAAGACCCAAGCCTCTGATGGGGGCCCTCGGCGGTGAGATCAAAGTGGAGGCTCAGCCCGATTAACTTGATGAAGTGACAAGTGCTGTTCCTCACTCTGAGGCTCCATTTAGCCCCTCAGCCCTGGGTTTCAGCAAAGAGAAAATCTTCTGGAATCAATAGTGCTATCATTTCATAAAATTACAGTATTACATACTGAAAATGAGCCATAAATCAACTTCAGGCTTTACTTGCTGGAGGAAACAGTTTTGCTGTGAGAATGCCAGTGCCCTGGAACTGTTTTCAGGAACTCAGAGGGTCCAGGCCTCTCCACGGCTACATGCCCACCTAGAAAGTCAGGTTCTCTGGAATGAGGGTCTCGAGCACATGGTGAGGCCTCGAGGCACGTCGGTGGTCTTTGGTGCGCAGGAAGAGCAACGTGACTGAAATCAAACAGAATCTTAGAATCTCCAAGTCCAGTCAAGCAGAAACTACTGCAGAGGAAATTGGGAGATTCTGACCTCTCAAGTAACCCCAGCCCACTCACAGGCCCCAATTTCATTCTTCCCAGCATGGCCTTCCTTGGTGAGCTGGAGAGATATCGCCTGTGCATTTCAATTCCAGAAGCTGGCTGGGAGACTGGTGGAAGGGAATTCTTTATTGGCTGGGAAAGCTCCAAGCTGTGGAACTCTTGAAGTCTTTCTTTCTTCTTTGTGTTTGCACAGGGCCAGAGTTCTGGGCACTGCTGTCCTGGCTACACATTATAAATCACGTTTACTTCAAGAAATCTATGGAAATAGTGGGCATGAGGGTCAGGCATTATCAGAAGCTGCAGCAGTTGAACTGCAAGATGAACCAGGTTGCCCCGCCTTGGGAGGCCCCAACATGGCACTCTCTGGATGGGTCTTGGGCCACCACTTTACTGCCCTACAAAATTGTAATTGCTGTGGGGCACGGACTATGCCCTTTGCTTTTTATAGTCTTCCCTGCTCCTAGCCACAGTGCAGAATACCAAAATATAACTACTGAGATTGAGAACTAAATATATCCCACAATCTTCTGATTGCCAAGACAAAAAAATCCAGGTCGCATAATTCTAATTATCTGAGTAGTTATCTGCCACTCAATTCTAAAAGGAAATTATTTTGAAGGGTACTTATCTAAGGGATATCGAAAAGCATAATAAAAAGTATCTTCAACATGGTTTCTATAAAAGACTAAGAAATATTTTTGAAAAGTTATGCCATTTACTTTCTGTGGGCTTATTTCTCCATCAGTAAGTAGGAACGGTAATAAATACCATCTTATCATTAGGGTTGGAATATCATAACATTGCCGTGAATTTCAAAAAGTTAACGTAGAATATCCTTTTAAAATAGCAAAGTGGTGTGTGAGCATCATATCACCTTGACACGAGGATCATCACACCACTCCCCATGGTTTGCAGGAGCTCAGCTCCTGTGCAAAGCAGTGGGATCCGCTCCCCACGGCCCCCTCTGCCATATACACGCAAAGGGTAGGGAAGGCTCCGTTTAAATACTCCGGAAAGTCTTCTGGAGGAGAGCCTGGCTTCCCCCTAAGTTAATGTGCTTCCATTTCTGCTTTCTGTGGAAGCAAATATAATTATAAAGGGTCTCATTTCTTGAGTTGTTTGCCAGGCGACAAGCATGGCTTTACCCGCATTATCTCATTTAATCCCCTAATACCATGGAGAAGGTGCTATTATCTCCCCATATTTCACATGAGAAAACTGAGGCATGAGAAAACCTGGAAAGGTTAAGTAACTGGCTCAAGGTCCTGCTGCTGGGAAGACTTGAACCCACATTGGTTTGACTCCAGAAACCATGTGCTGCTAACCATCAGGCTGTCCTTCTTCAAAGTAGGGGAGAAGTGAGAGACAGCACAGCAGAGGGAGTGGAAATGTACAGTCAGAGAGTTTGGGTTTATTCCCAGACTGCTAGAAGTGTGACCTCTACCTAATTACTGAAGTCCTCTGAGCCGGGCATCCTCATCTGTCACTGGCAGAATACAATTCCGATATACTCACCTTACTTTCACATGACACCATACAGGTTGCCAAGGTTCTCTCAGCTTAATCCCTACAGCAACTCTGTGATACAGAAAGAATCATTACTCCCATTTTACAGATGGAGAAACCAGTCTCAAGCAGCATTGTAGAGAATTTCAAAGAGTTAATATAGATGAAATCCTTTTAAAATGTTGAGGTGCCACGTGAACATCATCATTACATCATTATCTTATGCATACTTAACTTAGAATCACATGTGTAGTGAGTGTGTAGCCAATGCTCCAGCTGGAATGGAGACTGAGCTCTTGGGTCCACATTCCAGGCTCTTTCAGTTTGCTTTCTGTGCCTCATGTCCTTGTCCGCCATCTTGTGCCGCCCCGTGTTCTTGGATACACCTGCCTGTACCTCAGCCCAAAGGGCTCACTCCCAGCCTGCCTCCCATCAGGACTCTTCTGCCTTGTGGAGGCTCAGCTGACATTTCTAAGCACTTCCCACAGACTGACTCACTTACTGCTGGGAACATGGGCTAATGTTTGAAGAAAGACAACTATGGTCTCACCACTGGGGAGGACTCCTCCAAGACAAGTCTCAAAGAGAGAATGGGAGGGAATTTTCAAGACCTGAAGAAAGGCATTAATCCCCAAAATAAAAAATCACACTGAGTTAGAAGCAGGATAAAAACAAAACTGAAAAATCACAAAACAGACAAAATATACTCTACCTAAACAGAGTGAAACTGCAGAATGTAAAACAAAACAAAGAGAAAGCTATCAGAGACAAGACATTCTCTGAAACAACAGAAATTAGACCTGCATCTTAGACCAGAGTTTACAATTAGACTGCCCATCAGCAACAAGGGCATTGCCGGAGGACGAAGTCAATACGCACATACAAAGTCAAGATCGAATAGTTCACAAGTCTACGCATACTTGTTAAAAACCCCCAATGTAGAGCATGCAAGAGACAGTTTCTTGCTCCTCTCTCGTAGTCCTTTGACTAGTGGATATTTTAAGTTAGGCCTGTGAATGCTTCCTAAGCGATCATCAAAGAGCTTTTCTCAGTTGGTGAAAAAGTAAAATGTCCAGTGCTGGCAAGGATGTGGGGAAATGGATGGTCCCATTACTGATGGGAGTGTACAGTGAAAAGCCGCCTAGCGGCATTTTGGTGCATCTGTTTTGGGATATTTGGGATCCATCCTACAAAGATACTCACACATGAGCACAAAGCTGCTGCATCATGGCCACCTCCATTTTTGGGCCTTGGCTCCCAGGGTCCCTGGTCGGGGGATATTTGAGGAGATACAACCCAGTGGCTCTGGGGACCCATCATTAAGTCAGCCTCTCTGCGTGTCATGCTCTGACCTCATGCACCATCTAGAGTGGTTGTTCTGCCTCGCTCTTATGAGTCAACCTCCACTTTGTGCTTCCAGGAACTGAGGAGGTGGAAACAATTATTGAGGCCTTGAGCTGCCCCCGTGGCACCAGTTCTTGCCTTGTCACTCTGCCTTGTACTTAGTGTTGTGACTTTTCTCTGCTTGCCTCCCCCAAGATTGCAGTGTCCTGGGTGGTTCTCAGTTCCCTGCAATGGAAAGACCCTGGCCTGGAACACCAGATTAAATGTCAAGGCCACACTGGAGTTTCTGCGCATTTCCACTCTGGAATTTGGCCACCCTGAGCCACTGAAAGTCCTTTGAACACAGACATACTCTTTCTGTCTATGACTTTGCATGTTTGGTTCTTTCTACTCCTTGTGCATCCTTCAGCCTCCACTTAAATCTACCAGCCCACGGAAGCATTTCCTCACCTCTCAGAGCTGGGGTTGGTCCCTGCTCAGTTCTCTCTCAGTGCCCCACCTGTGCATCTGTCAGAGCTCCTAGCACTCTGTCAAGTTTTTCTTTGCTTGTTTTTCTCCTCCTCTAGAGAGTAGATCCACCAGCATGTGGTCAGAACTGTGTTTGTGAAAAGGATGGATGAATAATGGCACTGCTATGTGGTTCTGCCCTCAGCACGTCTCCTCTTCTATCAAGCTAAAACATATTTAAGGCAAGTGACAAGGATGGAAGTTTGGGGCATGTCAGAGCTTTGGATCCAGCTTCCTGTGGGCTCTCCTCTTTGTCTCTGTGTCTCCCTGTGTCTCTCTGTCTCCCTGGTTTGGAACGAGGTCTGAAGGGGAGTTGGAAATGAGACCTTGTTTTGGCCAGCCTCTATGAAGTCTCATATTTCTTAGTCATGTCCTAGTTCACTGCCATTGCATTTGCTGTCTGCTTAGGCAACAAGTTCCCTCCACCTGGGTACCCACAGGATCACACAAGATGGACAAAAGTGGAGTGTTCAGCCCTGAAGACATTTGCGTGTGTTGTTTACCCAGAATCTCTGTCATTTCCCCCTCCTTCCTAAAGATAGTGCTCCCGATTCTGTGTTTCTGTCCCACAGAGTTCTTCAGACTGGACACATCTCCCCATTGCTGATCATAGCACGGTCCCTGTAGGGAGCCCCAGGATGCTTGGTGGCCTGCTTTTCCTTCCTGCCTTTGGCTTCCCGGGCCATCCTGGAATGTATCGGCAGAGTAGCATCACAAAAGTCACAGAGTTACGGAACTCCCAGCCCTGAATATAGCTGTAGGGAAGACTGCATATCTTCTGGCTTGGGCTGTGTTTTTTAAACTAGCAGGATAGAAAAGTCTTGGGCAACTTTGAAAACTGAAGTAATAAATATTCCTCTGAAGACGGACAGTTACTAGCTTATTCCTCCTCACTCTTGCCCTCACTGCAGATCTCCCTGTCTTTGAGACGGACGGAGAGAGGAGGCAGGCCTGCTAGCCTCCAAGAAACTTTCCTGAGTCATCATCAGAGATCAGGGACCAGGAAGGTAGAGAGGAGCATCTATTCCACTGATAGCTTGCTCCTGGGGCCGCCCCACAAGGCTGCCTTGACTCCTCCTCCAATACTGTGCTGCCCCACATACACCCATGGTTGGGCATCCTCCTTGCCTCCTAGGTCTGGCTAAGGGCATTCCAGGGGATCAATAGGTGGAGTTGGGGTGAAGATGGGGTGTTTTCCATCTTGGTGCTCTACCAGGATCCATGGGAATAATGACAAGAATTTCCTTCTAGTCTCTCTCAGTTGCTGGCGCTCTGACATCAGGGACAAGGCGTTTACTCTTCCAGAGATGCATCTTCCTCATCCTTACAAAGGGGTGTCCCAGGACTGCCCATCTCAAAGGGCTTCTGTGAGAAGCAAAAAGACATTTATAGTAAAATACTTGGTAGATCAGTGGATCTTGAAGTATGGTCTGTGGACTCCAAGGGTCTCTGAAACTCAAAGGGTCTCAGAGATTAAAACAACTTTTGTAATAGCGCTAGGACTTCATTTGCCATTTTACTGGATTGACATTTGCGCTAATGGTGCAAAAGCAACAGTAGGTGAAATTGCTGAATCAAGGCAGTAGCACCATCTGCACTGGTGGTCATTGTGTTCTTCACCTCCTTGAACCACGAAAGAAAAAATGCCAGTTGCAATTAAGAATATCTTTGATGAGGGGCCGGCCCAATGGTGTAGTGGTTAAGTTTGTGGGCTCCACTTCAACAGCCCGGGGTTTGCAGGTTTGGATCCTGGGTGTGGACCTACGCACTGCTCATCAAATCATGCTGTGGTAGTGTCCCACATACAAAAGTAGAGGATGATTGTCACAGATGTTAGCTCAGGGCCAATCTTCCTCACCAAAAAACAAAAAAAAAAGAAGAAAGAAAGAAAAAGAGTATCTTTGAAAAAGCTGTAAAAAATACAAATTTTATTGAACTGCAATTCTTGAGTACACATCTTTTTAACGTTCTATGTGATGAAATGAGAACTATACATAAAGCACTCACACGGCGTATTGAAGTACAATGTTCATCTCGAGGAAAAGCGATTGCACGACTACTTAAGTCGTGAGATGAACTAGCCACTTTTTTCATGGAACACCATTTTTACTTAAATGAACAAGTCACAGACTTAGAGGTTGGGTAGACATTGTCTCAAAGATAATGAAGTGAGCCTGTCACTTCAAGGAAAATAAATGACAGTATTTGTTACCAACGATAACATTTGAGCTTTTATGCAAAAATCAGAATTTTGGAAAATTTGTGTTTGCCTTTCTGAGCCTGACAGTGTCCCAGGGCTTAAACCCTTTTTCATGAGATTGGTGATGGTCTCGACATACATGGTTTTTGAGGTTACATAATGAAATTTTTCAACTTTTGGAGGATCTGCAATGAGTTCATTGGACCAATATTTCCCAAGTGACCAATGCAAGATGCTACAAAATCAAGCCTGGGTAAAGGATTCATTCAAACGGAAGACTTTAATGTAACAGTTTATGATTTTACAACCATTTGTCAAGTTTTACTGTAGTATCAGGGAACAGTCACGATTTTCTTAAAAGGCTACTTTAAAACTGCTCCTTTTTCCAACTTCATATCTATTTCAAAAAAAATAACGTTTCACAACAGATTGAATGCGGAAGCAGGCGTGAGAATCCAGCTGCCTTCTACTAAGCCAGGCATTAAAGAGCTTTGCAAAAACAGAAAACAATGCCATGCTTCTCATTACATTTTTCTTTGTTTTCAAAAATAGAGTATTTTAATAAAAATATTGTTTTATATTAACATGGAATGGTTTTATTATTATTTTTAAATAAACTAGTAAAATAAAATTTTTTTTTAATTTTTCAGTTTTAATTTCTAACATGGTGAATATCAGTAGGTACAACCCATACATGCTCTTCGAGGGGCTTGAATTTTGAGAGTGTAATGTTCCTGACACTAAAAGTTTGAGAACCCCTGACATAGAGCACAGTATAAATTTCAGATTTAAAAAAAAATCATTTTTTCTCCTCTAATTCACAAAATGGGTTTCTAATGGAGACCTCAGACTACAGCTCCTACTTCCAGGGAAAGAGTCCCCTTGCCTAGTTTTCATTTTCCAGAGCAAGGTTGAGGAAATTTCTCTGAGATTCTAAGGTTCTGGTAAAGCCCCCCAAGTCTTTCCCACAAGCTTTTACTGATGCCAGAAAGTACAGTCTTAAAGATATATTCCTCAGACTTACTAAAAAATTGTTTCAGCATCATGAGTTCTGCTCGGGGCCACCCACAAGCAGAGGAACCATTCAGTTTTGTAGCAGGTAAATTTTCACAGCCGCCCTCATAGGCTCAGAGTTTGTCATCAAAAAACATGTGAATGTGAGTTTGGCCATTCCTACCTCCATCTTCATTCTGTTTATGCTAGTCAAACTGCACGGTCTGCAGCCCATCCTGCCCCCCACATTTCCTGGGAACTTTCCCCACTTCCATCTTTTCCTCCATGTGCATGGGTACTACGGCAGCAGCCACTTTTTACAACATGCCCCTCCCTGTGTCTGGCCACAGTTGATTGCCCAATCAGAGCACGTCTCTGATTTTTGGACGTGGTACTCAGAGTCAAGTCAGCCTCATTGGGGTCCTAAAGATAGAGCACATAAAACTCAAGAGCCTTTATTGACCATGTTTTCTGCCATATGGACTGAGGAGCAAAGAAAGCCAGTCTGCTCCAAAAGATGGGAATGAAAAAAAATGTGGAGAAGAAGCTGAGTCAAGAGATAGGAGGAGTGCCCGGCATCCCAGCCCAGGTTGCAATTTTTCCTGGGGCCCAGCCACATCCCTGTGGGTCATCCAGCTCCCACTCCACCATTCACAAGCCCCGGGTTTTGTTGCTTGCTTGCTTAAGCAAAGCTGAGTTGCTAATCAGTACCAGAGACTACTCTCTTAGTAGCCCCAGCATAGCACACACTCAGGAAATAAGGTAATTTGCTGTGCTAAATGGATGGCAGAGAACTTTGCATCTGATGGAGGCAGTGACTCAATTGTCCTTGGGTTCAAGCAGCACATGCTGGTGTGAGAGCACGTGTGGGCTCCGACTGATGCTAACCTGACTACGCAAGGAAGCCCTCGGTGGCTGGAAAATGCAGTTGCCCTAGAACTTTCAAAGGAGTCACATGTTTCCCTATTGCTTATGAAATTCAGGCTAATAAGTGGGTAGCTGAAGGTTTAGTGTCCTGATCGCTCCTATCATCTCTTTATGTTTTCGGAGAAAGATTATTTTCAGACTCAGTGTCTACTGAGGAAAGCAAAGTTATTTTACTGCCATACCACTGGGTTCAGAGTTCCTAACCTGAGGTGTGAGAATAAAATTTAGGAACCTGTGGACACTTGGGGGGAAAAAATTATGCCTTCATTTTCACTAATCTCTAACTAAAAATTAGCATTTCCTTCAATTATTCATATTTTGCAAACCACAGTCGTATAAGCAAAATCCACCTATAAAAATTACAGCTATGTCTATATCACCTGAAAGTGTTGTAGATATTTAGATTCTATTATCTAGACTCTATTAGCTCACACATATATTCCTTTATCAAAAATTTTAATATTTTGGTAACTACATTTCTACTTAACGGGTATATTTTGTTTACGCGTTTAAGAACATCATGCTAACAATAGATTGAGAGGCTTCAACAAACAAAAACCCAACTAAACTAAAAACTGGTTTAATTCACCTTCTTAGAAGCAGGATAATAAACAAGAAGCAGAAATTTGGTAAAAATACCACAAAAATGACTTCATTGCTGCATAGGGCAGATTTTATTCATAACGTTGTTCTAGTGTATGTTGCTGGATAATAAAACATTCTGCAGCTTAGCGTCTTAAAATAGCCAGAATCCTTTGTTTTGCACCTGAAGCTTCCGTTTAGACAGGGCTTGGAGGCAATAGCTCCCCCTCTGCTCCCTGTGGCAGCCGCTGGGAAGCTTGCCTGTGGCGGAAAGATCTACTTCCAGCATGACTCACTCAGCCGGCCGGCAAGTTGGTGTTGGTTATTGACTGGGAGCCCAGCCAGGGCTGTGGGCCAGGGGCCTCTGCTTCTCTCCGAGTGTTCTTCCCACTGGTCACTTGGGCTCCTAATTGCATGCTGTCTGGATCCCAAGAGATTATTTGAGATGCTGAATGCTGCTGTTTCTAAAGACTTGAGCCTAGAAATTCGGGCAGTGTCCTTTGCATTATATTATATCATCTGAGCAGCCCAAGGGCCCCAGTTGGGCTCAAGAGAAGAGACTAGACTTCATCTCCTGCTGGGGGCAGTGTCCACGAGTTTGTAGCCAGCTTTTATCACCACAAATGTGAACTATGATTTCCCTTGGAATTTTTGTTTTATAACATAGGACTTTAACACCTCTTAAAATGAAATCTTTAAAATGGATAATTTAATAGGATTTGCAAATGAAACGTTACTGGCGGGAGGAAGAGGGCTGACCTGGCGCTGTGTTTGCCGCCTTCCGTTCCTTTTGGCTACCTTTACACCGGCTGGCCCCACTCAGCTTCCTCAGCTCCTGGAACGTAGCCTCCTCCAAGGGCTCTGGAGTCGACTGTCTGGGGGCTTTCACAACCCTGGGCCCCCACTGGCTGCCTGGAGGGGCAAGAGGTCCACAAACCACAGCCCATCCCTAGTGAGCTGCAGCACCACCACTTGCTGGTTCTGTGTGAATCAGCGCCGCTCACACAAAAAAAGAGTTACTCCCCAAAGCTGCATTGTTTAGCACAAAAATTACAGAAGTTTGCATACATATGTTGTTTATTTGAAGTTTAAAAACATGAAAAATATTATTATATATTTCTTAGGAATGTATTCCTATGTAGGAAAAGTACAAAGACCTGCATGGAATTGATCAGACAAATTTAGGATAGTGGGTACGGGAGGGCTATGGGAGAAGAATGTGATTGGGGAGAGGTAGACACAGGCCTTCAATTGTGTTGGCAATGTTTCATATCTGACCTTGAGCGATGGGTGCATGTCTATGCATTGTATTATGCTCTGTGCTTTTTGTCTACTGCAAATACTTCATAGTGGATCAAGGCAAATATGAGTCTTCAGATTAGAAAAGCTCACCATGCACCAAGCAGCATTAATAATAATCTGACACCTACGTACCTCGTAATAGAATGACAGAGCATTAAGAATAGACAGAAAAATCTAAACACCGTCAGAGGGTAATTGAGAAAAAAAGAGAGAAGAACAAATAACATTAGGCTGAAAAAGTATATAGCTTTAGATAACAGAATTTTAAAAATCTTATGAGAGTGAGACTATATTTATTCCAACAATTTTATAAATTATCAGTAAATTAAATATCAATAAATTAAAAAGCATAACAGAATAAAAAAGGAATTAAAACGTTGCATAGACCAATAATCAATAAAAAAATAAAATTGGTAGTACAGCCAGTTCCATATATAAGGAGCTTGGAAGCCACTGTCTGTGGGACATCTCTGTACCTCCTTTGTATTTTGCTGTGAACCTAAAATTGCTTTAAAAAAAGAAAGTCTTTTAAAAAATTGGTCATGTAAGATTCTTTGAAGGTTTAGAAAATGCATCTGGTAACTTGGGAGATGGGGAGGTTTGGAGGTTATAAACAAAACTAACCCAAAGAGTACATTTATTTTAACTGGCTATTTAATCTTGGTATGAAAAGTAGACGAAGACAATACAAGGAAATGAAATTATATACTAAATTCACTTAGGAACACCAATATAAAAATCCTAAATAAAATACTATCAAGTCCAGTCCTCTAGATATTGCAGTGTCATGAGGCACACTCTTCATTCACTGCCTGTAGGTTAGCTCAGACACTCACGATTCTCAAGTTAATATCTGCAGTCACGCTTCTCCCCTGAACTTTCGGCTGCTAACTGATGTCTCCATTGTCAGGCTTCATAAGCATCTCAAGATTATAATGTCCAAAACCAACTCTTGGTTATCCCTGCTCCCTCTTACTTATGCCTCTCCGGTCTTACTCATCTTGGTTGATGATGGCTCCATCCTCCTTTTGTTTAGGTCAAAGACCTTGGAGTAATCCTTGACTCCTCTCTTCCTCTCACACCCCATATCCTCCTCTTCTTTTTTCCCTAGAAGATATTCTGTAGAATTGGTGTTAATTTTTCTTTAAATGTCTGATAAAATTCTCCAGTAACATCATCTGGGCATGATGACTTCTTTTCGGGGAGCTTTTAAATGATGAATTCAAAGTTTTAATGGTTTCATTCAGATTATCTATTTCATTTTTGTCAGGTCTGGTTTTCAAGGAATTGGTCCATTTATCTTAAATTGTCACATTTATGAGCATATGTTTGTAATATTCCCTTATTTTCCCTTTCATGCCTGTGGGATCTGCAGGGATACCTCTGGTTTCTTTCCTGATGCTGGTGATTTGGGTCTTCTCTTTTTATTTTTGTCAGTCTTACTAGAAGTTTTTTCAAAGAATCAGCTGTTTGTTCCATTGATTTTCTCTATTGTTTTGTCTCTTATATGTAGTATGTATTTAAGTCTTACTTTTTAATCCCATTAGAAGGCTTTTATCTTGTCATAAGTAAATATATCCTATTTGCATAGCATTTATATGACAACAGAGCTTGGATACATAATTTTATGTCACGCGCTCTGTTTTTATCATTCACTAAATTGTCTCTATTCTCTTTGTTTTGCTCCTCTGTGTGTGTGCACATGTGTGCACGCACGTGTGTGCGCTTTCTTTCTAATAATGTGCAATGTTTGGATTTAATCTATTTTAAACATTTTTCTGACTCTGCTATGAAAATTGCCTTACAGTTTTATATAATAAACTCAGCTTTAAGATGTCCCTTCTAGGTGAATAATTATCACACTTGTACTTCTGTCTCTCTTTCCTCTGTACCATCCACCCCTAGTACGTTAGCTTGTGATGTATAATGTGTCTATTGTCTGCCCTCTGCGAAATTTGAGGAAATTTAAGTAATTATACTACTCTGCACCACTGAATCTTTCCCTCCACTTCTCAGTTTTTGTTAGTAATATTATCTTACATTGTCACAGTTTTTAATATTTGCCTTCTGTCCTGTAACTAACATTTCCCCAGTTTAGCCTTAGTTCTGTGTGTAAACGGGTTCAATGCTCACCACCATCCCTTTGTCTTAGCTTTTCCCTTTGCCTCTTAAAAGACTGATTTATTGAGGAAGCCCTTGTTCTCTAATTCTTCATTTTTGATCACGATTTTGTGTGGCGTTTAGTCTTGAATGAAACTTTGCTGGAATAAATTTATGGTTATGTTTTCTTTCCTTGATGACTTTGTGGACATTGATTCACTGTCTTCTAATATTGAATATTGTGTGGACAAGTCCAAAGCAAAGCCGATGCTCCCTCTAACCCGTGACTCCATGAATAAGTTATATATAAAATCTTGTGCATGTGTGTGTGCGTGTGTGTGTATCCTGTAGGCCCATTTGATTCTTTATCTTTGAAGTCTAGCAAATCACTAGGATATGTCTTAAGGCTGATATCTCTTTACCATTTTCTGCTTAGATACAATATTAATAAGTTGAAATAAAATCAGTAAAATGAAATAGAATAGAGTTTTGAAAGCATCCAAAGGAAATAAAAGATGTGGAAGACAAACAAGAACCAAGACACGCTTAATTGGTATCCTTAAATAAGAGAGAATTTACAAAATAATACAAAATATTCAGATCTATAAAAGAAGAAAATTTTCCTGAAATGAAGAAATACTTGAATCTGGAGATTAAAAAACTTTGCTATACTCGCTTATCCCTGTGTTTCACAATGGTCCATTCTTTTTTATTTCCTGTTTCTAATTTTACTTTTATTTTTGTAATACTGTTATTTTTCTCTCCTATTTTTTCCTGAGATTTGCCAGATCATTTTTCATCTTCTTCTGTTACCATATCACCGCTTCTTTGAATGTTTAGGTCTCTTCTTTGAGCTGTCTTTTTTCATTAAAGCCATGTATATATATGATTTTCATTTCTTTGCGTGGAGAAGTGTTGGTCCATAAATTTTCCTCTGCTTTGTTGCATGTTTTCTGGCATGAATTATTTATCATTATTTTTCTGCTTTTTGTTTGTCACGCTTGTGCCATTACTTTATTCTTGTGGTACTGATGCATAGCTTCCATGCTATTTCTTTTCATGTTATTATTTATTTGTTATCAGAGGCTAATGCTTTCTTGGTCAGCCCTTTGTTGTAGGAGTCAAGCAGTGTTTGGAGAAGGGATTAGGGGAATAAACTGGGTCAGAAGCCACTTGGCTTTGGGTGGACGGTCTCTAAATCCTTTTTTCACCAGCACTCCACCCGGGGGAATGACTCGCCTCAGGTTAGCAGGAAGGCCTCTGTTTCAGGTTGAAGCTCAATACATTTCTTGCGATGATCAATAGTTCTTGTCTTCACCTAACTGACATCACCAAATGCAGGACTGCTTGTCACTTTTTATCCCCTGCCCTATCCTACTGAGAGACTGCTTTTTGCAGAGAGAGTATGTGGGGCAAACCATGACCAATGAGAGAGGAAGCTGGTGCATAAATACTGCCCTCTTCCATCCCACAGCCACACCAGTTCTAAAGCTCATCCTACACGGCTCCTCAGAACATCCTAACACGATAGGCCTCAGCTGCCCATAACAATGACCAACTCTAGAAAGCACCCTGTATTGGTTTTCCCTCCTGCCCCATTTCCCCCTCCCTAGGTCCCCATCCCGTTCCCTGAAGCAACTTCCCTTAGGCTCCCACTTTTAAGACAGCAGCTCTTCTTTAAGAGTGATTTGGAATTTTGGCTACTTTTTCTTTCATCAAAGATGTAGCCTTCTTTTCTGTCCTCATTCTCGCCATCGTTTAAGTTTGGTTTCAGAGAGGAGAGCAGGCACGCGGATGCCTCCATAGTTTAATGATTATTGTTTTAAAAAGCTTTTCCAGCTTGCATCTTATCTGAATTTTTCTATCTGTAAGGAAACAAATCAAGTCCTGTGCTTTCCAGGTCGCTCTGCCTTCGACCTCTCTCTCTCTCTCTCTCTCTCTCTCACACACACACACACACACACACACACACACACAAATACAGAGTGCACACTAACACACTGACGAATGGGAAGTGCAGTAACCCATTTTCACGTATAGCCTTCCTCTGAGTCCCACCCAAGGTCACAGCCATAGCTGTCCTGAGTTGTTTTAGCATTTTAAACAGGCTTTGACTTTTCAAGCAATTTTAATTATTTTCGCGTAGGCGTTCACACTGGGAGGTAAATGGGCTTCCTACAGTCCGCAGCAGACTTGTCCCTGGTCCTGCCCTGGCCTCCCTCTGGGAAGCAGCTTCTCTGCATGGCAGCACCTTGGTCTGGTACCTGCCCTCCACCATAGCACAGCTGACCCAACCTCCTGGCCTGGGTTCTAGCCCCTCCGAGGATAGAAAGCTTCTTGTAAACATCCACTGCCCTGGGGTGAAGGAGAGTTTACCCCAGTGAGGAGGAAATGGCTTAGTTTGGGACTTCCTAGGGTCGGGATAATAAGGAGCTCATCACTTACCCAGTTTGGCAACCACTGCCCCCATGAATCTAGGGCATATCAGATCCTAGGACACTAAGAGACAACTGTCCAGGCCTCTCACTGTACACTTGAAGAAGTGGGGAAGACCCAGGAGGCCTGTCTTCATGGGCTGTGGTTGCTCCTGTCTCTCAGGGCAAGAGCTATGTGTGGGGGATGGGGGACATCCACCAAAATCCAGAAAACTCTTGGAAGCGATGGCTCTCCACCCACACCCTATCAGCCGTATGCCTGCCCTTGCCTCTTCCACGCATCCTGGGAGACAGGACGGGTAATGAGCTGCAGCTAAGACCTTTCTGGAGCCCCATCAGGAGCTTCCTGTCTGCATGTTAAGGCCTGTATCAGTGCCCAGAGTTCTTGCCCTGTGGGGGGATATATTCCTTAAGTCCCTAGCACACCTGAGATTCTCTGGAGGAGGCAGGAGGATGTATTTAGGTGTCCCTGCCTCTGTGGGGGTGAAATCCATGTCACGACATCCTGGGAGAAGGTGAGCGTGGTGATCAGGGGTAGGACTCTGTGTGGGACCACCTGGGTTAGAATCCTGCCTCAACCACTTACTTCCTGTGCAATGGGTGCATTACTCTTCTCTGTGCCTCAGTTTCCTCTTTAGGAAAATGAAGATAATAATAGTACCACCACCTCACAGGGTTGTTGTGAAGATTAAATGAGATAATCTATGCCTAACGCACAGTGGCTGGTATGTAGCAAGTGCTCAACAAATGCAGATGTTTCCCTTATTATCATCATGATTACCTAAGCACAGAACTATGATTTGCGTGTGTGACAGAGAAACTGACTGATTAGTATGCAACTCAAGATGGGAGCAAAGGCAGCATTTCCAGATGCCTTGTGGAGGCAGAACAGAGGCCAGTGGGGACTTTTGTGGAGGAACAAGGCTCAAGATGTCAGGAAATGTTGGAAGAGCGGAAAGCTGCACGCTCAGACCCATTTCCATCCCAAAGCTTCAGCACCGCCCACTGTTTGTATGGTTTAGAAAGGAAAGAAAATCTTTATTTTTACTGCTCTTTCCCCATCCTTCTCTACACACCTGCCTTTGCAGTCCAAGAGCTGTATGTGTGTGTGCATGTGTGTGCCCATCCTTGAGGAGTGGGGTTGGTGGCAGTGAGTGGATGGTTAAACAGCCCCATCAAGCCTCTGACAGAGGCTGGGCAGAGAGGGAGGGGACAACAATAATGGAGAAGGGGAGGGAGGCAAGGTGAACTTGGATTTTGGTTTTCAGACCCATGTAAACTGCAAACTTTATTAGTCTCATCCAACCCCATATTTCTCCGCCCACGCAGGAGTGGTTGAGGGGTTGGTCTCCACCTGTCATGGGGATGTCTCCTCAGCATCTCAAATGGCAAAGGGGTGCGCATGTGCATCATTTCGAGCAGGGAGCTTTTTCCGGGGAGAGCAGGGGAAGGGGTAGAGAGAGGAAATGTGCCATCTTGGAGGAAGTGGAGTCTGTGGAGCTGGCACTTGAGTCTGAAGGATCTGATATCAGTCTCCACCTTGGTCGTTTCCACCTCCCCTTATCGAGGGCATCTATCCATGTCACTGTCCTCTCTATAAGGTGCTACCCTGCTGGGTTTCTGGGCACGGGTCTTCATCCTCACCACAGATGCCAGTCCTGGGTGTCCCAGATAGGTTTCTACAGAAGTGTGGCTGCCCGCTCCTGGCTAATGCCCAACACTGATGCCCATGGAACTCTCCCTGGATTATTCTCCACCCCTCACATCTTCTCCTGATTGATTCCCACTCACTCACTGGGTCTCAGACAAACGACGCTTCTTCATCAAAGCCTCCCTGATGCCCAGACCAGCTCGTGCTCCTTCAGTGTAAGTTCTCCTAGCAGGCTGCACTCTCCTTCAGGCAAATGGGGCCTGCTTCCTCCTGGGTCATCTAACTCTCTCTTCTCATTGCTCAGACTATCCCAGGTCAGGATGGGAGCCCTCCTTTGTGCACCAGAGCACACTTGCACTCCAGTTGGTTATTACTCTGGATTATAACTGGCTGTCTGTGTTCCCCACTAATCTGCGAGCTCCTTGAGAGCGGGAACTGCATCAGTCAGCTATGGCTGCAATAACGCTACGTAACAAACCATCCCCAAAGTTCAGTACTTAAAACAGGCTTTGTTTTTGCTCTTAATTTTGTAGGTCAGCTGGGCTCAGCTCCAATCTGCAGGTCAAATCCAGGTCTGCTCCACGTGTCTTGTATCCTCTTTAGATTAGTGGCAACCTGAAGCTTGCTCTTCTCATAATGAACAGCAGGAGCTCAAGAGAAACCCCCACACACAGGCACTCTTAAAGGTTCTGCTTACATCACACCTGCTCACATTCTGTTGGCCAAAGCAAGTCACATGGCCATGCCCAAAGTCAGTGAGGCAAGGAAGTATCTGCCCCCAAGGTAGAGGGGCAAAGGAGTGAGTCTAAGCTGAACAATAATCTGACCCCTCACAGGGGCCATGGAGTCTGCATTTTTAAAACCTTACTATTTAGCATCAGAGTCAGCCCTGGTGGTCTAGTGGTTAGGATTCAGTGCTCTCACCACTGCCGCCCTGGTTCATTTTCCACTCAGGGAATCATACCACCCATCTATTGGTTGTCATGCTGTGGTGGCTGCATGTTGCCGTGATGCTGAAAGCTATGCCACTGTTTTTCAAATACCAGCAGGGTCACCCACGGTGACCAGAGCTTCCAGACTAAGGCAGACTAGGAAGAAGGACCTGGCCACCCACTTCTGAAAAAATTGGCTATGAAAACCCTATGAATAGCAGTGGGACATTGTTTGATAGAGCGCTGGAAGGTGAGAGGATGGCGCAAAAAGACCGGGCAGGGTTCCACTCTGCTGTACAAAGGGTCTGTAGGAGTCAGAATCAACTTTTTGGCACTAAAAACAAAAATTTAGCATGGGACCTGCCAGATGATGGGTATTCAGTAAATGTTGAATGAATGAATGGAGACAACCAGAGGGTTGTATTCTCTCTACTGGAGGTAACAGGATGTGATGGCTCACAGAATCCTCTCTCAGAGAGATGCAAAAATTAAATGAGACTATCTACGTAAAACAGCACCATGCCAGGAGTTTCATAAACACTTGTAAATGATAACTGTTATTATTATTGTTATCATTATTTTAATCTTTTTTTTAAAGGTATACTTTTTTTTAGTGAGGAAGATTGGCCCTGAGCTAACATCTGCTGTCAATCTTCCTCTTTTTTTTTTTCTCCCCAAAGCCCCAATACATAGTTGTATATCCTAGTTGCAAGTCATTCTAGTTCCTCTACGTAGGATGCTGCCACATCATGGCTTGATAAGCCATGCTAGGCCCAGGCTCAGGAACTAAACCAGCGAACTCCAGGCCGCCCAAGCAGAGCGTGTGAATTTAACCACTTGGCCATGGGGCTGGCCCATACTGTTATTATTATTACTGCTACCATCTTTTATTCTGCCAGTCAGGGGGAAAATAAACTGAGTTGCCATCAGTTCAGCAGAAGAGGACCTGCTGATCTGGGCATTAACACTTCCACTCTGACTCAGGTTTGACAAGAGCCCTAAGAGGTTCCCTTAATAGCCTAGACCTAGAAATTGTGGGAAAGGAAGAAAATGGGTAATATGTGAGAACCTAAATTCTCTCTCCCATGCCTGGGTATGGAGGGGTGGGTCAGGCAAGGAAGAGGTTATCTAAGGGCATCACGTCACTCCCTCTGTTCAACACCTCATGCTGACCTGCAAGGAGCAAGAGGATGGGCCTCTTGGGGGTAGCTCAGTTAGAGGCCAGCTCTGGAGTGGACACAGGGATAAGGTGGTGTTCTTAATCACGTTCCTGGTGCTTCAGGTGGGTCAGCAGGGTGACATTCCTGAGTGCCTGGCTGGGTCCCAGCCAAATGGTGTGGGCACTCTGTACCTACAGCGAATCCTCCTGGAAAGGCATAATCATGGAGGATGGGAACCAAGGACCAGGGAGGAGCTCCCCTCCCAGCATGATAGAGTTAGGAGGGTCCTGGCAGGCAGATGAGCAGGGCTGTCTGGGCTGCTGATCTGTGGCAGACTGTGCCTCTCAACAAAGTTGGTGTGGCAGGTGTGGCTAGATGCACTGGGTAGAAGAGGGGCAGGTGGGGCCATGGAGGTGACGGGCAGGCGGCTTCTTTCTGCCATAGCCATGGTGCATGGGAAGCAGGGCGGCGCAGGCAATGAACATGAGCTCATGTCTGCCTCTTACCAGCTATGTGACAAGAGCAAATTGCTTCCCTTCCCTGGGTCCAGCGCCCTCATCTGTCAGCAGAAGAGGTTGGATCCCTTTCTTTCACTTTACAAATATTAACTGAGAATCCATGATGTGCCAGGTGCTGTTCTAAGGCCCTGAAGATACACCTATGAAGAGGATAAAGGCTATCAATGAAGATTCGGTTTGGCTCTCTATAACAGAAAGCCCAAAGAACAGCAGCTTAAATAAGATGGCAGATTTAATTTACGTCACGTAAAGCAAGTCCAGAGACCACCCAGATCAGAGCTAGGATGGTGGCTTCATTGTCACCAGGGACACAGCCTTCTTCTTTTTCTCTGGCATGTTATTCTTATGCTATGCCATCGTCAAGGTTACCTCACAGTCCCAAGATGGTTAATGCAACTCCAGCCATTGCATCACTTATATAAGGCAGGAGGAAGGAAAAAGAGCAAAGGGCAAAAGAGAGCCTCTTCTAGCTAAGAGCTTTCCGAGAAGCCCACAGAATTATTTCCTGCATCTAATTGGCCACTTCTTTCAGCAAGGCAGACCGGAAAATGTGGCTTTATAAGTTATCTATGTTGCCACACTCATCACTATAGGTGTTTTGTTTATAAGGATGACAGGGAGAAATATGACCCAGATGTCTCCACCACAACAGAGAAGTTCCCTGTTCTCAGAGAGTTCACGTTCCAGCAGG
The DNA here is from genome assembly GCF_021613505.1 of Equus quagga. Taxonomy (NCBI): domain Eukaryota; kingdom Metazoa; phylum Chordata; class Mammalia; order Perissodactyla; family Equidae; genus Equus; species Equus quagga. The sequence goes on along the minus strand of NC_060267.1, from coordinate 141,497,656 downwards.
GAAAGTTACGTAACCACAAGAAGACAATTCAAAGGTCATTTCAGATGACAATAAGCTCTGTCAAGAAAACAGAATAAAGTGATGAAGTATAGAGGGTGGTATGAGGGTGGTGGGAACCCAACGTGGATTGAGAGGACAGAAAATATTCTTGAGAAGAACAATTCTAATTCTGACATTCTGTGATTTGAGGTCTCTGAGCAATCTTTTCCCACCCCCCCCCCCACACCCTCATCAAAGGAAAATAGTGATAATGAGGAGGTTTTCTATAAGCAAAATATATCCTCTTTCCACAAAATCTTAATTCCTCTTGTTATTTTCAACCCCATCAGATTGGCACGAAGGATGGATCCAATTCTTTCAGTTGTGGGAGATAGAAAACCTACCTCAAATGGCTTAGGCATTATGGGAATGCAGCATCTTACAGAGCTGGAGGTCCAGAAACAAGGGTAGGCTCAAAGGTTCGTTTATTCAGCGGCTCTGTGATGTCATCAAGGACTTGGGGTCTTTCTGTTTCTTGGCTCTGCCATCCTCTAGGGCTGGCTCCGTCATCCAGCTGATAGCAGGATGGCTGCACCATTCTGACCATCATTCTGTTATGACAACATTTAGATGGAGAAGAAAGACGATCTCTTCCTGTGTGATGTGGAGCTCACTTCAAGCGCCCTGATTCTTTCTTCCGCCATCTCAACTCCATTATTGAGCCTTCTAGTGAATTTTTCATTTCTAATTTCTCTCATGGTTTCTTCTTTGACCAATGGGTAATTTGGAAGTGTGTTGTTTAATATCCACACATCTGGGGATTTCCCAGATATCTTTCTGTTGTTAATTTCTAGTTTATTCAAACTGGTCAGAAAATATAATCTGTGTTAATTAAATCCTTTTTTGCTTATTGAAACGTTTTATGATCCAGAATACGGTTTATCTTGGGGAATGTTCTATACACACTTGAAAGGAGTACTCTGCTGTTGTGGGACGGAACATTCTACAAGTGTCCATTGGGTCAAATCGGTCGGTAGTTGGTTTCAAGTCTTCCCTGGTCTTGTGGATTCTCTGATGACTGAGAGCAGAGTGTTGAGGTCTCCCTCATAATTCTGGATTTGTTGATTTCTCCTTTCAATTCTTGATTTATATACTTTGAAGCTCTACTTTTGGGTCAATATAGATTTAAGACTTTTATTTTCTTGATGATTTGATCCTCTTATAATTATGAAATCTCCCTATTTATCCCTGGTAATAAAGGCTAAGTACTGAATCCTACTTTGTCTGATATTAATTTCGCTACTCTAGCTTTCTTATGATTATTAGTGTCTGCACAGTATGACATTTTCCATCCTTTCACTTTTAACCTATTTGTGTATGTATTTTAAAAGTGTTTCTTGTAGATAGAACATAGTTGGGCCTTGCTTTTTAAATTCCAGTCTCACAGCTTCTACTTTTTCATTGGTGTGCTTTGATAATTTACATGCAATGTGATTATCCATATCGTTGCATTTCAGCTGCCACCTTGCTGTTGATTTTCTTTTGTCACATCAGTTCCTTCTTCCACTTCTTTCTCTTTTTCTGCATTCTTTTGGATTATTTTTTTAGTGTTCTATTACACTATCACTTTGGCTTATGAGTTATACCTGTTTTTGACAGCAACTTTGCAGTTGCTCAAGTTCACAAAATATACCTTTAACTTATTCCAGTGTATCTTCAAATAACATTGGATCACATCATGTGTAGTTTAAGAACGTGGCCACAACATCCCTCCACTTTCCTGCCTATCTGTTGTGATATTATTGTCACATATCTTGCTTCCACACATGCTATAAAACACATAATATATGATTAGCAATTTTACTTTATATAGTAAATAAAAATGAGATGAAACTACCCTTTATATTTACACACATATTTTCTATTTCCAGCACTCTTTCTTCCTTTGGGCAGGTCCAAGTTTCCATCTAATTTATCTCTGTGTACCCTTAACTTATTTTTGTAATGCAAGTTTGCTGGTGACAAATTATCTTCTTTTTTTTCTCTGATAAAAGTCTGCCTGGCATTCGTTTTTGAAAGATTTGGGGTGGGTATAAAATTCTAGGTAGTTGGAGATTTTTCCTTTCAGCACTTTAACGATGTCACTCTATTGCTTTTGGTTTGCATAGCTCTGAGCAGAGGTCTGTGAGATTCGTAGCTTTGTTCATCTCCATGTAATGTGTATTTTTTTCTCTTGTTGCTTTTAAGACTTTCTTTTAATCATAAGTTTTCAGAAATTTGAATATAATGTGTCTTGGTGTGGTTTTCTTTGTGTTTATCCTGCTTGGCATTTATTCAGCTTCTTGGATCTATGGGTTTGTAATGTTCATCAAATTTGGAAACTTTCGGCTATTTCTTCAAATACTTTTTCTGTCTGTCCCATTTCCTTCTGGGACTCCCATACACATGTGTTAGATTGCTTGATATTGTCCCATAGGACACTGTTCTATTATTTTGTTAAATTTTTTTACTCTGTGCTTCATCTTGGATAGTTTCTATCACTATGTCTTCAAGATCAGTGAATATTTTTCTGTAATGTCTAATCTGCTACTAATCCTTTCTGATAATTTTTTTACTCCAGATACTTTATTTTTCATATCTATAAGTTTCATATGATTATTTTTATATCTTCCATTTCTATGCTTATTCTGTCTCTGCCTTCCTTTGAATCCTTGAAAATATTTATAACAGTTGTTTTAAAGATCTTATCTGTTAATTCCACCATCTCTATCTTCCCATGCCTGCTTTTACTGTCTGAGTTTTTTTCCAGGCTTTGACTCACACTGTCCTGTTTCTTTATGTGTGTAGCAAGTCTTGACAGGATTCTGTACATTGTGAACCTTACATGTTGCGTGCTGGATTTTGTGGTGTACCTTTAAAGGATCTTGGTCCTTTTTACGCCAGGCAGTGAAGTTACTTGCAGAACAACTTGATCCTTCTGAGGGTTGTTTTTAAGCTTTTTAATTTTCTTAGGGTGGATTATGAGTTGGTTTAATTCTAAGATTAGTTTAGCTCCACTATTAAAATGTGACCCACCTGGGGTCTCCATTGACGACCTGAGAATCTGAGAAGTGTGTTTCAGCCCATCTGAATTTGGTCATCTCTCAGCCCTGTGTGAGCTCTGTGAACTGTTCTGCTTACAACTCCCTTGTTTTTCTTTTCTCGGCTTCGTGGATCTTCACTCAACGCTAATGTGATTTAGTAATCACCACAGACTCAGAGGATTCCTGTGCAATTTCCTGGAGCTGTTTGTTTAAGGAGCTTCTCCCCGTCTAGTACTATCCTCAAAAATTCCAGCCCCTTCAGCTTTTCTGAATGACAAACTCTGGCTCTTCAACTCAGAAGCAGCTATGCTCTGCATGGGGTCTCGTTCCCTGCAGGAAGCACCTCCAGACAAAAAGCCAGGGTAATGACAGGCTCATCTTCTTTGACCTTTTTCTCAGAGATCAGTGCTGCCCAATGTCTGAAAACTGTTGTCTTGTATATTTTGTTCAGTTTTCTAGTTCTTAGAAAGGTGAGAAGATAAGTCTGTTCCCAGGTACTCTATCATGGCTAGAAAGAGAACTTCCTAATATCTTTTCAACAATCATATCAGCTAACATAATTCTGGTTACACAGTTAAAATTTTTGAATAAAAAAATCAAGCACATTGATTTACTGAAGTATTACTCATAAGAATTGCATGCATTTGTGTTTTCATGACATTGTGCTAGGCACCATGGAAGTTTGCAGTTTACGGAACAATCTATTCCTAAGCATCCTATCTCATTAAAATTGAAGACAGACTTAAATGTACTCACCAGAAGCAGGAAATAAGATTAACTGTGCATACAAGTGTGGTTTTAAATGCATGTAAAACAAGTCACACTTTCATAGGCATTTAAACAAGTCTGATAGGGTCCCATAGGAGGTGAGAGAAGGGGATGTAAGCAAGTCATGTTGGTGGCACAGGCGAAAATGGAGCCAAGAACTGTTACTCATTTCCATAGACAGTCATCTAGGGGATTTAGAAAAAACTGATCCAGAAAAATCAATCTACTGTATTAAATCTTTCTTCACAGACTCCTTCAGGGCATGGCTTCATCTGTTCTGAGGAAACTACCGTGAATACAGCACTGGTCCATTCACAAAGGAAATTTGTTTACATATTCTTGTAACATTTGAAAAGTTTTTAGTTTTTGCTTTATCTAAAAGTAAACAGACACTATGTGAATTTTTAAAACATTTTCAAAACCTCTTTTCTATTGAAGGCAATCAGCTGTGCATTTTTCTGTCTCTAAAACACCAAACAACTCTTTACGGTGACCTGGCCTGATCATATCTCCACCCTCAACTCTTCCTACTCTTCCTCTCACTCCTATGTACTGCTAGTCTCAGGGCCTTTGCACATGCCTGGAAAGTGCTTCTTTTGGCTGACTCCCTTGCTTGGATAGTTCCTTTTAATCTTTTATGTTTCAACTTAACTACCTCAAAGAGGCCTCTCATGATCATCCAGTTTAATAACACTCTCCTTTTAAATGCAAATCAAAATTACAATGAGATATCACCTTACACCAGTCAGAATGCTATAATTACCAAGACAGAAGACAACAATCGTTGGAGAGATTGTGGAGAAAAGGGAACCCTCATACACTGCTGGTAGGAGTGCAAACTGGCGTAGCCTCTATGGAAAACAGTATGGAGATTCCTCAAAAAATTAAAAATAGAAATACCATATGATCCAGCCGTCCCACTGCTGGGTATGTATCCCAAGAACTTGAAATCAACAATACAAAGAGACCTATGCACCCCTGTGTTCATTGCAGCATTACTCACAATAGCCAAGACGTGGAAGCAACCCAAATGCTCATCGACTGATGAATGGATAAAGAAGATGTGGTATATTTATACACAATGGAAGACTACTCATCCAAAAAAGACAAAATTGTCCCATTTGCAACAACATGGATGGAACTTGAGGGTATAACGTTAAGTGAAATAAGCCAGAGAAAGACAAATACTGCATGATTTCACTCACGTGGAAGATAACAAATGCATGAATAACAGAACAGGTTAGTGGTTACCAGAGGGGCAGGGGGTTAGGGGCGTGGGCGAAAGGGATAAAGGGGCAAATATGTAGGGTGACGGATAAAAATTAGACTACTGGGTGTCAAATAAAAATGGCAAGCAATAGGATATATTGGAGAATATGAGGAAGCCATTTGATACAAACCTAATTCGGCCTGACCTTGTCTTTCCAAAAGGGCCTGACTGGGGACGTTGAGCATGCATTGTATATCTGCTTTAGATTTTCCCTATGGCAAGAACAAAGGCCCTTCAGGTAAAGGTGCAACTTCCCTCCCCCTCCCAACGTTGGCGTCTCCTTAAGGATTAAGTATCTTTCCTTAGGCTAGAAGCTGATTGCTCACCTGTGACCGCCCAGCTGGAGACAATAGACTTGCCTCCTGCTATGCCCCTCAAGATAGCAGACCCACTACCTGCTGTGTCCATCAAGTGCTGTGGCGACAGGGCAATCTTGTGACTGTTGTGGGAGGGACATTTCAATCATATGTGAAACACCCTCTTTGAGGGTATATAACCGCCCTATGTACCCCCACTTCTTTGGAGTGCTCTGTTCCTTTGTGGAAAGACTCTCCCGGGTTATAATCCTAAAATTTAAGCTCAGAATAAACTCACCCAAATTTTCATTTATAGATTGGTTATGGATTATTTTCGTCTACATGGGGGTGAGCACAATGAAGTGTATTCAGGAATTGATAAACAATAATGTACACCCAAAATTACACAATGTTATAAACCATTATAATCCCAATAAAATTACCTGGAAAAAAATTTTTTTAAAGTAATAACACTATCCCTTTCATTCTCCCCCGGAAGACTATTCTTTTCCTCCAGAGAATGAGTGCTGGTTCTTTCTGGCCTGTTTGTCCTCAGATCAATCCCTCTACCCTACCCCTGGCCCACTCTGTACCTCTGGGGAACTGACTCCTGTGGCCTGCATTTCCCAGACTACCTTGCTTCCTGACTTCTGCAGAGGCTCAGCCTTTGGGAGGTACCGGGTGGTACCAGATGTCAGAAAAGCAGGAAAAGGGGGCAAGTAGGGTTTTCTCCCTTCTCTTTTGGCTTTGGTTTTACCTGCACAAAGGCTGAAGTTCCCTTTTGTCTTCCATCCATAATAGACATCCACTCATTCCAGGGTCCCAGTCCTCCTTGGATGGCTCCTATCTTGGTTCCAGTTCCCCTTTCCCACAAGGCCCTACATCCTGGGCTCTGATAACACCACCTCCTCTCTTTGTCCCTTTGTTGAGTGGCTTCCTGCTCTGGATTCCTTCAAAGTCCCAGACTTCTCAGCATTTCCATTACTCACATAAGTAACAAACCCCCTGCATTCAATTCCCTCTGCTATATATACTCAGAATGGTTTCTCTCTTCCTGGTTGGACCCTGACTGATACGGCACGTATCTCAAATTGTACATACAAATTTATCAACTGCTGTGTCTTTTAATCTAATGTCTGAATACCTCCCCCTCCCACATACTCCATGAAAAAGAACAATGTCTGTTTTCTTCACGGCAGAACCTCTAACACCCAGCACAGTGTTTGGCTTTTGGTAGTTGCCCAATTAATGTTTGTAGAATAAATGCTTGAAAGGGAGCAGTGATGAGATCAAATTTGTCATGCATCCCAAGTGATCCGAGTATTTTCAGCATCTCAGCTCAAGTTCCACAGACTGTCGAGAGCACGCCATGGTGAGCTGTCCTTCACAGTTATGCAAAGAGAAAGTTTTCCTCAGAATGCTCAGCCCTACTGCTACTATTGTTTTCCCTTTTCTTTTCCTTTTTTTTCAAATTCCACTTTAGTGGAGAGAAAACTTTCTCATTTCCCATTTCAGCTCACTGAATTATTCATCAAAAATCTTCTGCTGGTATTTCCTCCTCTGTCAGAGTTCTGCCGTTCCAGAAACACTCTGCCCTGGAGTTGCAATCAGAGCAATTAGCAGCCCCTTACGGGACCCAGCCTGTCCGTGCCCTCAGGCTCGTGGTCTGGGCGGTGTGGAGGGAGAGCCGGCCCTGCCTGCGCCGGGATCTTTCTGCAGCGATGATCTTATAACCACCTTGAAGCCCTGCACACTCCACCTCCTCCTTTGCTGGGACCAGCTGATCTAGTAACCGCCCTGCTAAGAGCTCAGGATTCTGCTAATACCACTCTTTGTCTGACCAACTGACCTTTGTGCCTCAGTTTCCTTGGTTCTAGACTGGGAAGGGTAGCCCTTGCCTGCCTGCCTTGCAGTGTCCTTGTGGCTGTCCCGGCACACCCTGGCCCTGAGCAATGTCCAAGGCTGGAATTCCAAGGGGTCCTGCCAATTGGTGGAAGGTTCCTCCAGAAATCAGTTTGCCTGCAAGGATGATCTCTCTCCAGAAGGCGGTCCCCTTTTGTTACAAGTTTCTCTCTGTTACATGACCTCGTCCCTGGAAGGGAGGATGAATTCTGCATTCCGCCAGTGTCTTTCGTCTGCATCTGTCCTCAAACCCATCCTCGTGGACACGTGTCTGTGTCCTGCTCGGAGCAGTGAAAGATGAGCCACACAACAGCTCTTTGCACAAAATAGGAGAGAGCATGCTTCCCACCATCATAGATCTCTGTGGGCTTGGTCACCCTGGGAATTCTGTGTGGTGCTGTCAGCAAGACGACACTGGGGTGCTAGAGTGGAGGCATGACTCTGTAATGCAGGGCCTCACATTGCTCCTTTGCCGCAAACTGGCAAACCACACTGCTCCCACAAACCACTTTTCTCTTTTGGCAGCGTCCCTGATAGGCTCTGCCACCAGGGGGTGCTCAAGATACTGGAAGGCTAGAGGAGGAAGCTGGTCATCCCCGTCTGCTTTCCGCTCCTGCGAGCAGCACCTCGCAAGGCGGCTGCTTCTCCCCGCAGCAGGAGCTCCTTCTCAAAGCAGCCGCTGAATCCATGTGGCAGTTTTTCCGTTTTCCATTTTGCAGAACTAGCTTTGTCGCCCACTCCCTGGCCAGAGACACTGCACAAGCCGTCTGACATCCCCTTCTCAGAAGCCGGGTCTCAGCTCCAGGGGCATCCTCTGAGCCTGGAGATGCAGCCCCAGCTGTCTGCCTCCTCCACCTCACCCTGGATATCCGGATCTCAGCTCTGCCAGGTCTTCACTCCAAGCTTCTAGGTGTTTTAATTATTCTAATCTTTTCTTTTAGTGCTCCCAGCCTGAGGGCAGGTGGCTCTTCCTGCACTTGCTACCTCTGTGATATCTTAGAATTCTCTTTACCTTCTCAATTTCTGTTAACAATTCTTTAATACAACGTTATATGTGAACTACATCTCAATAAAACTGGGGAAAATAGTGATTTCCATTAAATCATTAAAAAAATTCTTCATATTAAATTCTCTCTGTTCAAATACCTGGTGGTTTCTGTCTCCTCATGGGACCTTAACTAACTCAGAAGTGGGAGCCAGGAGTGGAGGCAGGGATGGTCGACTGTGGGCGATGATGCAGGCCAGCAGAGTCCGTGGTGCACGGAGGAAGGGGGTTGGGGTGGGAGAGTAATTGCAGACCGTCAGTCAGCTGTGTGTGAGACACGACTAGACACCTTTCAAGGAGGCACCTGCGTGCACGGACTCTTCAGGGAGTCTGGGTCTTAAAAGCAGAGCACCAGCCTGAGAGTCGTGGACTCGGAGGACCAGAGATGCTTGGCCAAAGGGGCTTTGTAGCCAGGAAGCCCTCCCCACAGCAGTCTGTCTGAGCAAGTGAGGGAGCCAATGAATGAGTCCTGCTGGCTATCCATGGAGAGAGGAGGAGACGCTTTTTCTAAGGGCGTCCTGGCTGGCCCATCTCCCCCATGACCCTCAAAATATTGTGTCTGCTTCCTGACCCAGGATTTGGCGAGAAAGATGGTCTGGGCAATCCACTGCGGACCAACCCCAAGTCCATGCTTCCTTCAAGGTCAAGCTTAGGTGCTGCTGCATCCAGGGGGCTTCGATTATAACGCCGCCTCACAATCATCTCTCCTCTCTTCTCGTTTATGGCAGTGATGGTCAGTACCACTCACGGGGCAGGAGGGAGAGGTCCTGGGGGAACAGACATGTTCCCGCGCTCCGTGGGGTCTCACTGAGAAAAAGTGATAAAAATCCCAGCAGTGACAATCTACCTCTATCTATCTACTATCTATCAACTATCTATCTGTCTACCTATATCATCTACTAAAATAATGGCACCTACTAGGTACTTAATAAGTAATTATTGAGTGAATGGCCAGATGGATGGATGGGTGGGTGGGAGGATGGGTGCACGGGTGGATGAGTAGGTGGGCAAATGGACGGACAGACATTTCCTCTAAGACTGTGAGATGGGCAGCCTAGGGCAGGGCCATCTATCGCGGATCGTCCTCGTGTTCTTGATGTGTGGAGTACCATCTGACACGTGGTAGTCGCTTATCCTTGGGTGAGTTTGTGACTGGAATAGGACAAGGAGGAAAGGAGTCAAGGAAGGAAAAGCTACAACATATGAATGATCCGGAGACGTGAATCCGAAACCAATGTGCCCTCTCCACCTCCTGGTCCCCACACCTGGTGTCTGCAGTTCGGCCCTGGGGAGATTCCCTTGCTTCATCACCAGTGCTCGGCAGTCTTCTCTGGGCCAGCTTCACCAGGAGCTGTAACACCTGAGCAGCTCCTGGACCAAGCAGATGGTCCAGAGCTTTCTCCCCTAATGGGAGGAAACTTGGTCCAGGAAAGTCCTGTGGCTGTCAAAGATCAGAAAACCGAGACAAGCCCTGGAGGAGGGCGTGAGGTTGAGGAGGTAGACAGTTCACTCTGGGCCACCTTTGCCTGGCTAGGGCCCTGAGGGGTGGGACAGATCTCCTTAATCTTCCAGCCCCACTCTGTATGAAAAGCACGCGTGGCAATGGACCTTGATACGAAATCTCAGGGCTGTGCAGGACCGTGGCTCTGCCCGCAGCTCCCGTCAGGCTCCCGGGGAGGCAGACCCAGGGGCCAAGGTTAGTGTGCAGGACTCGTGTTAGGGCTGCTCCTGGGCTTAACGCCTGCGGAGAGAGGGAAGGAAGCAGGGCAGAGGGAGAAGGTTTCGGCTTCTTCTGACTCTGTGGGGCTCCAAAGTTGGGGTGGCCCTGAAGGATGTTCGCTGTCAGTGGGGCGGAGCTGTATGCCTCTCTGTTGCTGAGTCATTGGGTGCGACTGCCCCCAGGAGTGGCCCAACCTTGGATGGGACACTTTTCTTCACCGGAGGCAGCTCCAGCAGGGCTGGCATCTGAGGGTATCTTCAGGCAGCACTTCTAGCAAGTGGGGGAGTAAGTCAAGTCGTCAAGTCTGAAGGGGAATTTGGGGAGCACCTTGAGAAATGCTCATTCATTTCTGAGGAATGCAGACCGTGCTCCTGCCATGCCCGCCCTAGGCCTGTAGGGGAAGCCTCCTGCCTTTCTTCTCCCACTCCGTCATCCTCCCCCGGCCTCCCAGCCAATCTCCTTCCCCACCCGCCCTGCCTGTCGCCCACCCAGCACCCCAGGCCCCGAATTGCATTAGCAGCTGGCTGCTGCTGTCAGAGTCTCCGGGAAGATAATCTATCCGGAAAAGTGCGTGCAAATTACTAAATCAATAAACACTGCTAACCTCTCGATTCCCTGCCTCTGCAGAGATCACCTCAGCCCTGCAGCCTCTTGCTTTAATATGAGGGAAGCAGAATATGCTTAGCGGGCACAGCTCACAGGCCAGGAGGGGAGGGGGCAGCCATACTCACAGGGACCCCACGATTGGGAGTACCCCTCCTCCACCTTTGATTTCCAAGTTTTAGCATTGAGAGAGAGACTGGTAAGAGAGCACGGGGCCTGCTTTGTGCTTAGACTCAGCTTCAAAACCTCAGCCCAGCGCAGGGATCACCTTAAAAGGCCCATACCAGAATCCATCCGTGTGACGGCTTTCCCTCACCAATTCAGGGAGAAGGGCACACACTTCCATTTGTCTAAGGCGGAAAGTTTGCTCATCCAAAACCATTTTAAAGAAGAAAACCATAACATGCAAATTCAAAATTAAGAGACTGTTTTCATGATTTATAACAACAACAGCTAACACTTGCATAGTGCCGATTTCTTCTTCCATGAAGAGCACGGTTCTAAGTGCTACAGATGTTAACTCACTTAATGCAACTACTCTGAAGTGGTGGTTATTATTATTGTTGTTGTTGTTGTTGTTGTTATCCCCATTTACAGATGATAAAACAGAGATACAGAGAGCTGAAATAACCAGTCCTGGGTCACACAGCTAGAACACAGTGGAGCAGGCATTGGAACCCAAAGCCCGTGCTCCAATAGGTCAGTTCAATTCAACACACGTTTGTGGCAGGGCAACGAGGTATCGATTTTTTCTTCCCTCCTCCCACTTCGAGGAGGTAAGAAAGCGCTCTGCATTTCCTCTCCTGGGGCTTTTCCAGCGCAGGAAGGAGAAGCTGCCCCAAGACAATCCCTTCTGCTCTTTGAGCAAGGCTGCACCGTTTGGGAGAAATAACATCCATGCTTTCTTGCTGCTTACCTTCATGAATGCTAAGTCTTGGAAAATAAAAAGTGGAGCAGAGGTGTCCTTAAGTGTGGGGATTCCAGCGAGTTCGGCCCTGCAGCCGGCACCCTGGGTCTCCCTACTGAGGGTTTGACAGCCAGCTTTGCCCGTGCACAGGGAGAGCCAGAAGTACCCCCTGGGCCAGCGATTGGCCAAGGGCTAATGGGTGATGGGGTCCCTTGTCTCTGAAGGGGACACTCCAGGTGTGGCCTGCACACCCAGCCCTCCCAGCCATGCTGGGCCTCCTTCCCTACCTGGTCTCGGTCCCACTCCCCTCCTGGAGTTTCCAGGGAACACCTGCTCACAAAGCACATTCATGCAAATCCCCATCTCTCCTCTGCTTCTGGGCAACCCTGCCTAAGAGACCACCTTCCAGGCTAGTGGGCCAGAGAGGAGACTGTGTCTTCTGAGCGCGGGGAGAGCGGGAGCTTGGAGGAGGGGCAGCCAGGGCGGGGAGTGGAGAAAGCACCCCAACCTCGCTTCTCCCGCGCCCCGTCTCTTGTTGGTGCCACCTGTTGGCAGGAGTTCACTTCTGCCACATTCTGTTGCCCAAAGCAAGTCACAAGGCCCATCCAGATTCAAGGGATGGGGAGACAGACTCCAGGAACTGGGGCAAAGTTGGGCCATTTTTATAATCTACCACACTATCCATGCCAATGTACCCCTTGGAAAGGCTTTCTGTCCCCAGTTTCAGAATCGCTGAGTTAATCAGCGTAAGTTATCCAAAGGCCCCCGGCTAGTTAGCAGAATACTGGGAAATGGATCCTGGGCAGTCAGATTCTGTGGCCAGAGCTCTGAACCCATCACTCAGTGCCGTCTTCCTGTATGAGCACAGGGCCTAGGGCATGTAGCGTGCAATAAATGTGCAGTGGTTTTAAATTTTGCCACCAAAGATATGAAAGAAACATCTTATTTATTCTTTAAGAAATAAATGAAACCAGACTCCAAGCTCCCATGGAGTTGAAGGGGAATTCTATTGCTTTCTCTTGAAGGCATGCTGAGGTCCTGGTGTCAAGTGAGAGCACAGCATTCTGGGAAGATCCTTCTGCCTTCAGCTCATGCTGGTTGCCACTGAGATATCCAGTGAATGACCTTACTGAGGCTGCTGGGGTCTGGCCTGGTGTGGGTCACCCAAACCTTGTGGGCTGGACATCCCTGTGTACCCCAATGTCCTTCCCTCCAGAGAACTGGGAGGTCCTCCATCCTCATGCGCCCCCCCCCCCCCCCCCCCCCCCCCCCCCACCGACCCCCATCTTCTTTCCAGACTGTGGGCTCTCTGTCTCTTTCCAAAAGTTTTTCAAGACAGGAACAAAAACAATGGAATTTGTGAAGCTGATTTTGTATATTCTCAAGTGTCTTGGTTATCAGTTATAACATTTTTCTTCCCAAACGTGGAAGTATTCCTCAGGATGTCTTGGGGGAGGGCAGATATCAATCTGGGGAGAGGACAGAGAGCATATGGCCCTCAATGCCATGCTAACAACTCTTCATGTCCTTTCTTGAGGACCTGGAAAAATGGGAGAGAAGAAGAAACATGTCTTGCTACACGGAGCTCCGTTCCTCTCATCCGTGCTTCCTGTCAGTTACTGGAGAAGTGCTGGCTCTGCTTCACAAACTAGCTCGTGCTCCCACCAACCACGACGGTGTGAGCTCTTCCAGGGTCTTCCATTCCTACCCAGGAATTTAGCCAAATCCCACAAAGTCAGGGAGCGCCCCCGCAAGTCCCCTCACTGGGCCATCGTGAACCCTGGGCCAGGGAGATCAGGAGCAGGCAAGAGTTGCAGGGCGTGGCTTCCCTGTGCTTCAGAGTGTCTCTTGGGCTGGGGAGGGGGAAGGTCGCCAGACAGCCTCAGCCAGGCCTCAGCGACCTCCTTCCCCCATGTTCTGAGAGCAATGCTGCCTCTGACAGCGGTCAGCAACTTGACCCAATAGCTGGCTAAGGTTCTATTCCCACCTACCCTGGCTAGGTGTCCATTCAGCTCAGTCTCCATTACCTGCTGGGCCCTGTGACAAAGAAGTGGTGGTGACCCCACTGGGCCACCTTTCAGTGAACTCTGGGAGCACAGTGGGAGGAAGGGGAATAAACTGAAGGCTGAGATGGCCGTGAACCTGCCTTGCACACTCATTTCCGCATTGACCCAGGTGCTGTGGATGCTGGTTCATGAAAAGGAGGCCTGTCTCTGCGGGTGGGTGTTCATTTGCTGCCCCCACCCCTGGCTCCCTTCTTTGCCCTTCTTGGCTTTGTCCTGCATCCTGGGAGGCTCCAGGCTCTCTTGCCCTCTGACTTTCCAGTTGGACTTGGTTGGTGGGAGGCACTAGCAGGAGATGGGGGTGTGTGGAGAGTGGCTGGGGTATTCCTCCCCCGCCTCCCTCTCTCCTGCGGTGCTCCTTGCGGCTCCCCTCATGGGGCTCTGTTGACACCCAACAAAAGGGGTACTTTCGGCCTCAGGGTGATGACAGCTTCCTGATGTCGCCAGTCTCTGCGTGCCTCAACAGCCCCGGTTTGTACACTTAACCCCACCCACCCTCTTTAATGAAGTATCTCCTTTATTAAAGCCTCTTCATTTAAATGTGGGGTGAACTCTGTCTCCTGCCCTGCCCCTGACGGATACAATGCCAGGCCCCCTCCTCTGATGGGGAAGCTGGCAAGGCCTATAAGTGAGGGTCTGGGCTGCCAGCCCACACTGCACAAGGAGAAACAGTGTCCACTTCTGGCCATCAGACTCACATTAACATTTGGCCTCTCCTGGACTCCCGTAGAACCACAGGCCCTGTCCCTTCACCTGCAGTGACCCAAAATAGGATGAATGAAAGATACGCTGGGGGCGAGAGGTCTGCTTTTTCCTCGTAGCTGTCTGGCCTGGGCTGGTCACACCCACCTTGTGAGCCTCAGCTTCCTTCTGAGGATGCCGCAGGCAGAAGAGGTGACTGGATGGGTTCTAAGGAGACAGGTCCAGGTGCCAAAGGGGAGGACGGGACAGGAGCAGACTGGCCAGGCCCACAGAGGGACAAACAGACTCCAGGGGCCAAACCAGAGGCAGGGGACTTATTCATGGCAGACAGTGAGCAGAAGTGGAGCACCTGATGGGTGCTGGGCATCTTGGCAGGGGTGAGGGGCTGGAAGCCAGCATAGTTCACCTGTGAAAGAGCCAGAAATATCCTCCCCACCCTACTCCCCGCACCTCCACGCTTCAGTTCCAGATGTCAGCCTCCCACTGGGTTCCCACGGGAGCAAGCATCCAGGCCATCAGGAGACGACGCAGCCTGGAGGACAGAGAGCCGGGGTTTGGGAGCTGGCAGGGCTGGGGTCAAACCCTGTCCGTGCCCTTGCACTAGTCGCTGTCCTCGTTACTGACGGGTCTAATGGTGGGGGCAGGGGTCTTTGTGAAGCACTTTCCACGAATCCTCATGGAATCCGCATGCACCACATCATAGAGGAGGAGACCTGGCCCAGAGAGGTTAAGCAACCTGCCCAAATCACCTGGCTAATGAGCCGTGGGACTAGGATTGGGTTCCCAGTCACTACCCACAACCAGGCTCTGTGGGCTCCCAGGGCTGGTTGGAGCGTTGAACCAACGTCATACTTGGAATTTCCTTAGCCTAGTGCCTAGCCTAGTGCACAGCTTCTCTCTCCTTCTCCATGCCTCCTGTGCACTTAGATCACTCGCCTGCCACAAAACCTTCAACTCTCTCACTTACCACGTAAAACCAATAGCCACGGGTCCTGGCTAGGCCTATCAGTCCAGTGCAGTTTCTTGCCATCCCTGCCCTCACTCCCTCCTCTCCGGAGCCAGCTATGGTCTCTCAGGCCTCCAGGATGCCCCCAATCCCTGCTGGGATGACCAACTCCCACTGAGCCTTCGCTACTCAGCTCCATTTCACTGAGCCTTCCTGCCAGCCCACCCAGCCTCCTGTTCTTGGCTCCCTCCACATCCTGGGCTCACCCCCGCCACATCCACAGTATGCTGGCAGGTCACGGTCCACTCGTCCAGCTGCCCCACTAGATGCAGAGCTTCTTTAGGCCAGGGCTGCCCTTCATCCCTCTCTACATGCCATTCTTGGAACCAGACAGGGCCTGCCACCAGGAAGTACCCCACACACAGAAAGACCTCACAAATAACTCTGAAGAAAATGAATGAGTGGTCAAGCCTAAGAGCACTTTTCCTTCCCGCGGGTCTCAGTGCTGGGTTTTCTGCCTGGGACTGTCTTCTGCAGAGCAGGGGGACGCCTTCAAGGGCCCCAGGTGCAGTAAGCAGCTGGGGCTGGTGAGGACCCAGAGAGGGGGAAACCTCCTCAAGCTGATAATGAGTCTGGCCCTAGAGCTTTGGGAGGAAAGGCAGAGAAAGGAAGAGAATTTCCATCCTAGGGCGGCCAATTCTTTGGGCAACGCTCTGCTCACCCATACCCAAGTCGCGGTGCCTCCCTGCCCACTGGAGAACCCTAGGTTAACTTTTGCAACCTCCCTTGATGACGCCACTTCTAAGCTTTCATTGTTGACATCGGAGCTCTGCAGAAGTGCTTTATAAAGAGATTTTTGTTGTTGGGTGGGGGTTTTTTTTAGGAGTTTTTTTACCCGTGTCAGTGCATCTAGAGAGTTTTTGACAAGTCTTTGCAAGAATAAAACTGTTTTGGAAAGGAGGAGAAGAAGGAGAAAGAGTGAGAGAGGGAGAGGAAGGGAGGGAGGGGGACGAGTCGTAAACTGCTGGAACTTCAAGGCTCTGAGAAATTGTCCAATCCAGTTTCTTCTTTCTTTTTTTGGCAAATAAAAAACTGAGGCTCTCAAACAGGAAATAACTGGCCAGCTTCTACTCAGTCAGCTGGTGACAGAGCCAAGGCCCCAACCCAGCCTTCAGGATACACAGGGCGCTTGACCGTTCGGCCAGATGGTCAGGTGGGCTGATGGGGGCGTGTTGGAGTCACACAGCCCTTGAGTCCACCCCTCCCTCTGGAGTTTGCAGCAGGTGAGGGCAGGAGGCGAGGACATCATGTCCCTCCACACCAATAACCAGGTCAGGGTCAACAGCATGCAGCGAAAATCATACTTCTCGCTCTCTGCCCCGCCTCCCCACTTTATGAGTCCCTCCTCATCAAGAAGGGCCCACCCTATGGCACAGAGCCTGAGGTGCACCTGCTCTCTGAGGAAAGAAAGAAGGTTAAGAACAAAGAGCTCTCAAGTTTCAGCCAAGGTGTGGGCTGTAATGGGAGCTGTCTTTTGCCAGGAGGTAATGGCTGTGAATCAGACCGCGCTGGATGGAAATTCTGCTGCGTTTTGTAGTCCATTTGGTCTTATTGCTTGTTCAGCTTCTTAATGCATTAATGATAAAACATCAGGGTGAATATGTATTCCAAAAAAAATTACAATTAATCAATACTGCACTTATTCCATTTGGCTGCTGCTAAGTAGTAAACAGGAGTTAGGCAGGCTCCACAGGCACGAGGCTCGCCTCCATCTCAAGGCCTTTCCCAGCAGAGGGAGGATCCCAGGAAGGAAGCAGCCAGCCCCGAGGCCATGTGGCCAGGTGGCCAGGTACATGCTCAGGTCTTCTAGGGAGGACCAACATGGTGGGCTGGTGCGAAAGGCCAGGCCCTGCCTCAGCTGCCTGCCCTCTACACTCTCCGGCCTTAGGTGAATGCCCCTCCCTGTCTGCCTGCAATTTCCTCACCTGTGAAATGGGGCTAGGGCGTGCCTCACACTGCCAGGGGAGGGGTTAACAAAAACTCTGGGATGCGGGAGGTGTTTGATTAATATGGGTGTCATTGTAAGAATTAAGCGGGTTAATAGGTGTCCAGCGCTCACACAGTGCTGGCCGTGGTTAACGCTCCATGTATGTTGGTTATTACCATTTTCATTCGCACCCCTGCCACCCCAGCCTCTTAGGATCCCAAAGCATTGTCTTCAGCAAGAGTTGCTTGCCTGGTTTCAGCAAGGACTTCTAGTCCAAGTCTTAGCTCTTCATTTTACAGATAATGAAATTAAAGCCCAGAGAGGTAAAGTGATTCGCCCAAGGTCACACAGTTGACTAGAGTCAGAGTCCAGTCTTCCCATCCCTGAACTTCAATTTCTGACCACTCCTGACCTAAGCGATCTGGGGTGGCAAAGAATGGGTCTCCGTGAATAGGATATTCTGCCAATATTTGTTCAACTTTGATTCAGGGGAGGGTTGGGCTCTGTGGTGAGAAAGAAGATCATTAGCAGGAACCCAGTTTGCACCTCCCACGCAGCTAAACCAGAGCCCTCTGTTTAAGGAGACCCGCCTGCCTTGGGAGGCAGTTTAGAGAACTTCAGCGTTTCTCCAGCATTTCCTCAACAGGTTCTTACAGAGTGACCACCTGTGTCAGCACCAGGCCGCTGCCCCACGTCCCGGGGGAGCACACCTTTACCCCAAGCAGCTTATCAAAAGATTCTTTTCACACACATGCTGCTTGGTGTCTTCGCTCCCTGAAAATCCTGTGAATGCAACTTATTTACCCATTCCGCTCCACCTCAAGCACCTCTTACAGCCTGGCTCCCGGCCTTGCTGGCGTGATCTGTCTCTTCACCCCGCCCGACCCCTGGGCAGCTGCTCCTCCCTATTACATAAGACAAAAGCACATGATCCAATGACACTTCCATTGACCAGGCTGTTCTCAGGTCAATACAAGGTGTTCTGGAACATTCAGTGAAGTCAGCAGCCCCAGGGGGTGTCCCAGTTACAGTGGTGGACACTTGATAGCTGTTCAATAAACCCTTCTTGCTAGATGTCCCTCAAATGGCTAGAGGCTGGATCCGTGTCCCTCTGTCCCTTCTTCTTGTTTCCTCCTTCACGTGACACACTGTGTTGTCTTAGTTCTCTCTTCACAACAGTCCCCAGTTGGTCCATGTCCAACCAAGGGGCTTTCATCTCCCTTCCCACTGCTGTCCACAATGGGGGGAAGGGGACGAGAGTGTCACAGCATCAAGTTCCCCAACGCCACCAGCCAAGGGCCAGAGGAGGAGTGAGTGGGGGACCAGTCAGACTGGCGTGCATTCCACACTAAGCCCAGCTGTGCCCACTATATTGGCCACTTCCCTCTGTACCTGCCAGGGCCCAGCTCCTCACCTCGCCTACAAGATGGACCGTGGGTCCCAGCCACTCTGGAACTGGTCGCAAGACCAGGATGGAGTTTTGTTTTTTTTTTTTAAGATTTTATTTTTCCTTTTTCTCCCCAAAGCCCCCCAGCATATAGTTGTGTATTTTTTTAGTTGTGGGTCCTTCTAGTTCTGGCATGTGGGATGCCGCCTCAGCGTGGCTTGATGAGGGGTGCCATGTCTGCGCCCAGGATTCGAACTGATGAAACCCTGGGCCGCCCGCAGCAGGAGCGCACGAACTTAACCACTTGGCCATGGGGCCAGCCCCGAGGATGGAGTTTAAACTGCCCACGGGCCTTATGAGAAAACTGGGTGCTTGGTGGCTGGGTGCTGCCCTCAGGGCTCAGCAGTGTTCTCTTCTGGGTGTGGCCGCGCCCTCCCAGGGGTGAGCCACCCAGCTCAGCCACAGGGCTCAGTCTTGCCGTGCTGCAAGGGCCCAGCTCACTGCAGCCAAATCCATTTGCAGAGGAGGGGCTGTCAGAGGCCCGATTCGTCTTCTCGCTGCCGCGCAGCCTCCTGCATTAAAGTCTCCGCTCCCTTCCAGCGGAGTTTTGCTTTTAGCTTTATTGTGGTGGTTGAACAACTTGGGAAATCTGAATTCCATTGACACATTTATGATCCTCTTGCCTTTCAGGCCGTGGAGAAAATCCATCTCATAGAAGCAGGTTCCTCCTGAGCTCTGGGCCTCTTGAAGGACAAAGACTCCGCCTTGTTGGATGGGAAAGGGGACAGTCACTGGCAAAAGGGTACTGATGAGGAGTGCACTGGTCTTTGGGCTTCTCTTCCTCTTGGCTCTTCACTGAGAGAGCGACTGCCCAGTAAGGTCCCTCATCACGGAGGGAGCAACTGCCCAGTACTGTCCCCTCTCACTGAGGGAGTTACTGCCCCGTACAGTCCCTTGCGGTTGCTCTTTGAGGCACTTTGTTCCCCTCAGTCACCACCATCAAAGGCGTTTTTTCCAAGAGCTTTCTAAGGGTTGCAAAAATGTTCCAAGGGCTGAAAAAAAACATTGGCTACCCAATGCAAAAAAGAAAACTTTATCTGAAATTAAAATTAAACAGCTACAAAATCTACCATTTTGTTGGCTAGTCAACCGCAACTCAACTCGTGTAGTATTTTCCCATGTAAAATGTGTGGGGAGCGGACATGTTGTATATAATGTGGGTTGAGCCCCTAAGATCAGGAGGCTGTGTTAGCCAGTGTCTTTTGAGGAAACAGAACCCAGGCCAAGTAGTTGAAGTGAGAGGCTGAATGTGGGGAGGGGCTGTGCAAAGGCCAGAAGGGCTGCAGGGGAACAGGAGAGGGGCAGGCCACCCAGAGTGTAGCTGCAGCTGGAAGCCACCACCCACCCTTGGGCTGGAGGGGTCAAAAGAGGAGAGGATGTTCCCAGACCTGGGTCTAGGGGCCACCTGACAGGACCTGGAACCACAGTGGGAGGGCCCAGAGGAGGTCGGGGCTTGAACCGTGAAGGAAATACAGCCATTGCCCGAGACGCCCCTGAAAGCAGGGGAGGTGGAGAGAAGTCCCCTGCCTTCTCCTTTTTCTCCCCCTCCAGTCTCTCACCAGGGCCTCCCATTTAGCTCCGCCTTGTTGGAACCAGTACCAGGAGCTCCTGGGACACGAATTTGCAGGGCTCATCCCCTATGGTACAGAGAAGAACGGGCAGGGAATGACTGGAGAACAAACAGGCAAATGGCCCTGACCATTGTTTGAGGGAGGTTGACAAGCAGGAGCGCGCTTGTAAGAGGGTGACGAAGGTCATCGGGGACTCACGTGCTGGTTCTATACGGAGAGGAAAGGAGCTGTGAATGGTAGCTGAGCATAGATCTTCAGGGCTCAGTCTTGGGAAGACTTCCTTTGGGAGTGTGCAGAGAGGAAGTGGGCTGCCTTAGGAGGCAGTGAAGGATGGAGCCCAGAGGAGGGGCCAGGTCAGATGACCTCACAGGCCCATTTCCTCCCTGAGGTCATGGTCCTGTGCTCTTCCGTCACAATGCTGAGAGCTGAGCCATGCAGCGCTGGCTAGACTGGAATGATATCACATGCAATGGTGAGAGGTTTCTGCTGTGATAACAGTACATAACGAACAGCCAGTGACTCAGTGGCTTTGACAACAACCACTGACTGTGCCCACAGTGTGCTGGTCAGCCGTTGTTTGGCTGACCTTGGCTGAGCTCAGCTGTATCTGGATAGATCAGGCTGAACTCTAGGCCTCAGGTGGGGATCAGGTCTCCTCCATGGGTCTTTATGCCGAGGCTCAAGCTGAGAGTCAACGGCTTCATGAGCATGCTTTCTGTGTGGCAGAGAGTGGAAGCTCCAAGAGGACTGGCAGAAATGTGCCCTGCCACTTAGGGCTTCAGCTCAGAACAGCACATCTTTACTTCCATCCTCACTCCATGGGCCAACGCAAGTCACATGGCCAAGGCCAAAGTCAAGAGTAGAAGATCCGCCCATAGAAAGGTTACATCAAGGGAAGGAAGGGACAATTTCAGGGAAAATAATACAATCTATCACAGATAATGAGAATCTCTCACAGTAATGTGACAGTATAGCGTAGTGGTTAAAGACATAAACTGATATGGGTTTCAGTTCCAGCTCTGCTACTTCTTGGCAAAACGACCTTGGACAAACTCTCTGGGCCTCAGTTTCCTCATCCAGAAAATGGAAACAGTAATATGCAGACCTTCCAGTGTGCTTGTGAGGGTGGGCTGAGAAGACAGATGTAAGATGCTAAGCTGGATGCCTGGCATCTGGGAAGAACCTAAGAGATGCTGGCTGCTGTGTTGTTAGGAAGAATCTATTGAAAATTGTGCCTTCTGGGGACAAAGCATGCAGCAAGGTGAGGGAAGAAACATTTCAGGGAAATAATTTGAAAATCTCTGCATGGTAGGCTCATGGAAAAAGGAAATAGCTCTGTAACTGAGTCATCCACTGAGCTCTGGGAACAGAAAGCCTGCAGGCTGGCACTGTTCTCCACTGCAGGGTTGACAGCTTGTTGGAGAGGGGATGGCACAGGGCGGGGGGGCGATTTCCTCTCCCGATCGCTTGCTCTGGCTCACCTGCAGCCCCATGCATGCAAAGGTCCAATTTCTCAAACAGCTTCGGCTGGCTTGTGGAAATGTTGGGTCCCAGGAACTGGGCCACTCTGCAATTTGAGGATTTAAATATATGTAGAGGCTTCGTCTTTTCTTCTAAAGAATGATATGAAGCCCTCCAAAAATGCATCATCCCGCATCATTTGTTATTGTCGTGTCTACCCAAATAAAGCCCTAAGCTATTGAAAGGGAGAAAATAAATAATAGGAAAAGAGATTAGCAAAAACCAGATGATTCAGTCAGCAGTTCCACCGGTTATGAGATGCCGTTGGTTGGGTGCTGGAGACAGGGTATGGGTTTGTGTATGCCCACGTGGCCCAGCGGTTAGGGCGTATCTTTTGGAGTCAGATTGCCTGAGTTCAAATCCCATCTCTGCTTCCCGGATATGTGACTCTGAATAAATGAGCCCCAAGGATTCAGAACCCTCATCAGTTAAAAAGGGCGATGATAGCTCCTAACTCACAGGTTATTGCAAGATTGGCGTGAAATACTGTGGCTCCTGAAGCACTTGCTATGCTGTAGCCGCACGGGTTGTTTTTCTTTGTGAGTGCTCAATACGGGTGATAAGCACTCCATCAGCCAAGGTCAAGAATTTTATTCCCACTTGGGAAACAGTGTTTGCTTTGAGCGGGGACCAGGAAGGAGGGGGGAGGCACGTAGAGGAAAACACCACTGCAAGGCAAATTGCCTGGCGGCACCGGTCTGCAGACCCTCAGCTTTGGAGGCTCAGCACTTCAATTTGTGAATGGATCTGTTGCAGGTTGGGTTCCTCAAAAGCAGACTCTGAGATGAGGATTCATATGGAAGCAATTTATTAGGGACTGATTTATTAGCAAGTGTTTCCTGGAAAAACTGGTGGGGGAGTGGGGATGTGGGACTAAGAAGCAAGACTGAGCCAGGAGGGTGAGTGTGGCTCAGTCCCCATAGAGACAAGGCATGTCATACCTCAGAGTATCTCCATCAAGTTGAAAGGAAGTGCAGCATTTAACAGTCTTTGGTCAAGGTGTCCCCAAGATCATGCGAATTCCCAGGCATTTCCAGCTCTTCATGCACACAGGCAAAGTGGGTTTTGGCAGCCTGAGATCCGTCCTCAGGTGCTGGCTGTTGGAGAGAAAGCACAAGGGGTGCCAGCGCACACAGACATGGTAGGGGGATCCAAGGGGTTTGGGAAGAGCATTAACAGCAACTAGTACAACATCCAAAGGGGTTCGGGTGCCGGAGACGGCTCATGCAAATCAAACTCCCAACAGATGGCCACGTCTGCAGAGAGAACCAGAACCAGCAGGCGCTCCAGGTTCTCATGTCCGAGGATCAACCCATGTTGTCCAGGGATGAAAGCCTGTCATAAACAGTGCAGGGGGAGGATGCACTCAGCTAGGGAGGGAGGGGAGGATGCACTCAGCTAGGGAGGGAGGGGGTGGTTTGGCTGCACTCATAATGGCTGAGTCCTGGAGTTTCATGGGTGGTAAGAAAAGGATGGGGGTTTCATGGGTCAGGATCCCGCCTCACCCTCACAGAGCGGGGAAATGAACTCTCCCGGCATCGCCAGCCGCGGTGGGGGGAGGAAGAAGCATCCTGCACTTGGAAGCCAGAGGAGTCAAATCCTGGCTCTTTCAGGTACCAGCCGTGTAACTTTGAGCAAAGTACCCAGCCTCTCGGAGCCTCATCAGCTACGATCTGGCTGAAATGACTGTCATCCCACTCTTTGTGGAGTGGTTTCAGAACCAGCGTCCCAGACCTCTCCCTTCCAGAGCTGAGAGATTACTGCTCTCTCCAAGGGGACTGTCACTCAGAAAAGAATGTGTAACTATTACTATTACCCATGTTTTCTTCAGGGCTAGCCTCCCCTATTTTGAGGCTCGCCGTCCCCTTTCTTTTTGAGGAAACGGGGTCTGTCTCAAGCAGCTCCTAAGTGAGTCCTCCTTGAATCACCACTGCTCTGAGCCAGGCTGCTGGCCCCTCTCCTCGGCCGTCTCCCTAATGCAACCACCAGCTCTCTGCCTTCGTTCCCTGAGTGCCACCAACAGGAGGCTGCTGTGTGTCACGGAATTTTGCTCAAGGCTCGGGACCATTGAAGGGGGATCAGGACAGAGCACAGGACAGGTGACAACTTTCAAGGCGGTCCTAGAGATCCTGTGCTGAAAGCTGCCGGCCTCCTCCCCTGGGGCTTTCCCTGGCCCTCTGTCTCCCCAGGACTCTCCCCGCTCAGCCCTGCTGAGCCCCTCTTTTGCGAGCGTGTCTCCAGGGACACTCTCCCCAGCCTGCTGCCTGCCACGCTGGCTGTCCCAGGACAGGTCTCAGGGCTTGCCACCTGCCATGTGGCCTCTGCAGCTCCCCTGCTGCACTGTGTCTACCCCTGTCCTTCTGGTCTGGGCACAGGGCCCTCATTTTCCTCAACCATAAAGAAAGAAAAATAGAGAGCTCCCCCAATTTTTCCTTTTTGTTTTTGTTTTTTAACAAAAACGCAGCACAGCCCAAGAGGCTGAGGGACTTTTTTCCAAGAAATCTGGCTCAAACAGCAGCTTGGTTTTAGCAAAATCGTTCTTTCCTGTCCCTTGATCATTTCTACCATCCCCACCAGCCCCCATGGGTCCCACTTCCCAGCTCCCACCGCTCTCCCCACCCCCACCACACACACACTGACTCGTCCTCCTCCAGCTCTTGAATTCCTCCAATCGAATCAAGTCTGGGCTGGAGGCCTCCTGCCTCTTTAAGGTGACTTGGCATTTCTCTGTGTGGATCCATTTTGCTGGCTTTATGGTTTAACTGGCAGAGGGATGTCTTATTTCCTTATTTCTGAATTCTTCCAGGCACATCTCTGTGGCCTCGCCCTCACCCCACCCCACCCATGGGTACCTGCAGAGCTTATCCGCAGAATCAGCAGCCGTGCTCCCCACTCCCACTGCTCTCCTGCTTTCGGATGCTGCCCCTACGCTTTCCCCCGTCCATCACCTGCAAGGCTCCGGGATGCTCTGAGATATTTTTAAACATTTGTGTTACAGTAAGCGTGCATGTTCATTGCAGAAGAAAAATAGAAAATATAGATGAGCAAATACAAAAATCAGTCTTAATCCGCCATGCAGAAATTGCCTCTGCTAACATTTTGGTAAATATTCTCCCAGGTTTTATTTTCCTTGAATATACATGCATATTAATCGGGACTCTGTTGGTTGCAGTGATAGAAACTCAACTCAAACCCCTTGTCACGGGCTGAATTTTGTCCACCTCCACCTCCCAATTCATATGTCGAAGTCCTAACTGCCAGTAGCTGGGATGTGACAATATTTGGAGACAGGACCTTTAGAGAGGTAATTAGGGTGGGCCCTAATCCAAACGACTGGTGTCCTTGTAAAAAGAGACCAGGACACAGACAAGCAGAGGAAGAAGACGATGTGAAGACACAGCCGGGAGAAGGGCGTCAGAGGAACCAACCCTGCCGACACCTGGATCTCAGACTTCCGGCCTCCGGAATTGTAAGAAAGTAAATTTCTGTTGTTGAATGCCCCCAGTCCGCAGTACTTTGTTATGGCAGCCCTAACGGACGAGTGCTCCCCTCACACCAGCTGCAGCCCAAGGGGCAATTTGTTTGAAGGATGGCACAGCTGCAGGAATAGCTTGGGTGATGCTGGGGAGCAGCTGGGCCGCATGGGACAACCGGAACCAGGGATTTGAAAGCCACCAGGAGCTCACGTCCTGTCTTCCCTCCTCCTTCCCTCTGGCTCTGTCCTCCCAGTGCCAGCTTCTTATACCCGGCGGGAAACTGCACCCCCGGCCCAGCTTACAGCTTCCCCACAAGGAGGCCTTTTGTCTCACTGCTGTTTACAGAATCCTAGGGAAGGGTTTTGACTCGCCTGGTCATTGCCTCCCCCCAACCCCCAAGGACAATAATAGGGACACAGCAATTAATTTGTTGAGCAACAACTCTGTGTTGGGCGCGGTGCTAAACTCTCTATTCATTTTGACATTTAACTTGCTAAATTTGTGGGGTTATTATCATTATGATTACCACCTTCCAAGTGAGGAAACTGAGTCACAGAGCGGTCAGGGCATTTGCCCCAGGTCACTGTGATATTGCTGAGTCTGGAGTGGGGGTGGACAGTGAGGACAGCTAGAAGGCCCTCTCTAAACCAGGTCTACCCCAATTCCTGTAAATCTTGCCACACCCTTCAAGTGTTATCCATGATGCAGCCACCTCGCCCAACAAAGTGTGCCTTCCAAGGTCTTGAGGAAAGGCCACGATGAATTCTGGCTGGGTGACTCCATCATGCCTTTTATTTGAAGGTCACAGAGGTCAATACAAGAGAGGCCAGTAGGGTGGCAGCCGAACCCTGAATCGAGAGCGTGGAAACTCGGAGAGTCCAATCCATGTGCCGTCCCAAGCTGGCCTGCTCTGTGCTCCCACAAAGCTGGGTCCCCGAGTCCTCCGTGGGCTTTCCAGGAGGGAGAGGAACAGGCAGGAGCCTGCAGGTGATGCAGTGGGCTTGTTTTCCACCCCACCTTTCTCCTCTCCTCTCCTAGAGCTTATGGACTGGGGCGCTTGCTCAAAGTCTGGTGCCTGCTGTCCCACAGCCCAAGAGACAGGCTCTCCCGGGGCCCTTTGCACACCCCGCTAGAAATGGCACCACCCGTAAGGATGCCCAGGCCTCCTGTGTTGGGCTGGCTGGAGCAAGGGGCATGGCTCCAGCTTGGGAAATGACACAGTGAACTGGCATCTCATGGGTTCACTATGCCTGTCTTGGAGGTCATCCCATGCAGGATGCCACCAAGGGAAGACTTGCTTTGTTCATGTTTTCTTTCCAACATTCAGGTTTAGGCCCATGGGATTTTGAGAGCCATTCAAGGTTGTACAGGACAGCAGGATCATCTTCCCAGCACTTCCATGCCACATTCGGGTTCTGCTGGTTGACCTCTGTCCCCAA
Source organism: Equus quagga (assembly GCF_021613505.1). Taxonomy (NCBI): domain Eukaryota; kingdom Metazoa; phylum Chordata; class Mammalia; order Perissodactyla; family Equidae; genus Equus; species Equus quagga. The sequence continues at coordinate 141,470,931 of NC_060267.1, read as the reverse complement.
AGGAATTATTCAGATTGTGTGACTGAGGAGCCGGGCTGAGTCTAGGGTGAGGCAGTGAGGCACTCCCCTTCAGTGCAGAATTTATGGGGTGCCCAAAACTCCGTAATCAAGAGAAACAGTATTCTTATGCAAAAAAATAAATAAATAAAATCAGCAAAGTATGGCCCACAGGCGTCTGCCTGTTTTAACATATAGTTTTATTAGGACACTGTGAGCTTACCCAGCGTGCAGCACTTGGAATCTATAATAATCGAGTCCACCAAAGAGAGAGGGAACTTCCCTGGGAAACCTCTGACTTGGGTGCTGTGTTAGTCAGGATTCCACAGAGAAACAGAACTACCAGGATTATAGATATGTAGAGAGACAGAAAGAGAGCTTATTTTAAGGAATTGGCTCACACCATCGTGGAGACTTGGCAAGTCCAAAATCTGCAGGGCAGGCTGGCAGGCTGGAGGCCCAGGGAGGAGTTGTCATTCAAGTCCAAAAGTGGTCCACTGGCAGAATTCCTCCTTCTTCTGGGGAGATCAGTCTTTTTCTATCAAGGTCTTCAACTGATTGAATGAGGCCCACCCACATTATGGAGGGCAATCTGCTTTACTCAAAGTCTGCTGATTTAAATGTTAATCTTGTCCATATCTGGAATAATGTTTGACCAAATATCTGGGTACTGTGGCCTGGCCAAATTGTCACAGAAAATTAACCATCACAGGTGCCTTCTAGTATTATTGAATTCGTGATTGCCACTGTATTTTCTCTAGGCATGCATTCTTTTTCTCCACAACAAGAGAAGAAATCCCTGTATTTGAAGAGAAGAGACTGTCTTTATACCTCTTTGCATGCTCTGGTGTTTTCTAGCGTAGTACTTTGCACAAGGTAGACGCTAAACGTTTGTTATTTGAGGGGTAGCTATTAATACAGCTACTTTTTTGGCCTCAATATAACTTTTTCTTGGGGGGGGGGGGGGCGGTCAAAGATTTGCAGGACTTTAGCAGGAAACTGATTACTTTTCAAAATCCAAGCACAAAATAGTTCAGATTCAAATATCAGAAAAAAATAGTCCTTTCAAGAATATTTTCTCTTGTTCTTCCAACTCGTGCTTTAAAATCAGCCCCCAGCCCTTGACCTTTGACGGACTCGGTAGAGGAGGGATCCCAGCCCAGCGGTCTTCCTCCGTGGAGAGGAGGCACGATTCCTCTTACAATTGCTTTCTCGGAACCTTCGTTCTAATAGTAATGAAAATGATTGTTGTCAGATTAAGACACAAATTAATCCTGTCTGAACAACTTGATGTTATCATGTTTAATTTCAAATTTAATTATTTTGGTATTTAATTGCAAAACAGTTAATTACTTTATTGTAATTATGTGTCTCTTTAAAGTAGAAAGAGGCCAAAAATCCCTGATAAGCGGCTACCCTGAGGCAGAGCCACTTGCCAGCTTATCTCCAACGTGTATCAGCCCTGCTTCTTGATTTTCCTGTGGTTTAAGCTTCTCTTTCAAGTCCTTTTCAATTTCTCACTTCCTGTTTGTTTTCGGGCTCTTCTTCCCGGTCCTAGACCCAATATCCAAAGTCACTGCTTACATGGGTTTCTAGGACCCGGACTTCCGGAGCCTTTTTGTTTGACAATACCACCTTAAAGCAGCCACATCTACCCACCTCCACCTTCCCGGAGCCAGGAGCTTGCACGTGGTACTCTTCAGTCAGGGGCTGCAAACTTCAGTATTTTGAGCATCTCCCTGCCCATAGGCATCTAACACTAGAATGGGGCCGGTCCCATCTGTTCAGGGTGGATGCTGCTCCTAGCTCTGCCACAGGCCCCAGCGGTGTCCTAGGGAAGATGTCAGCACGGCTGGTGTGGTGGAGGTTCTCTGGAGGCTCAGGGAACTAGCTATTTGTCTGGCATTTTAACATTCTCACAACTGGTGCAACTTTACCAGACAGCCGGACTCAGTCTGGTCCCTGCCCGCAGGGCCAAGCAGGTTAGGAAGATGCAGGAAACAGGCCAAGGGTCACATGCGCCCGGGGATGATACGGCCGGGGAAGCAGCTTGGTGACTACCACAACAGGCAAGTTTTTTCCAGAGAAACCAAAAATCCAGATTTTTTTTTTAATGAGAAAATCTCAGATTTTAAAATGTTGGGGGCCAACTCATTTTTTCTTTTTCAAACACCTGTGGATCAACCAAAATATAACCAGAGGCTGGAGCTGACCCCTGGGAAGCCCTCTCCCCGACTTGAAGTCATTGCCTCTCTATCCAGCATGGGGGTCCTATCTTCCCATCTTCTGTTTAAGGTGAGAATGGACTTCTGGCTTCCACTCAGGATGTAGAAAGTTGGGAAAACATCCCTCCCATCCTTACAACAAGAAAAAACTGAACATTAAGCAAATTCACAACCTCCCTTGAACCCAGAAGAGAACTGAGGCCACAGAGTAAACAACTAACCCCAAATCTAAAGAAAGACAGGCCCCTCCAAGGAAAGACAGGAGGCGAGCACTTGCTTTCCTAGAACAGACAAAGCCAGACATCACACTAGCCAGAAGGAATGCCCCTGAAATTTGTATGACTTGCTAGAGATTAAGTGTGGGTCACGTGAGACTGTGGAGCCCCTGGGAGCCGCACACACAGGCACTCTGCACCCACTGGCAGGCTCTTCTCCACCGACCTCGCAGGTGCTCATAAGAAACATAAGGAGCAGAGCAACAGTCCTGAGAGAGTGTCGCCCATGGTGCAGCTCTCAGGGAGGGGACAGCAGCTGCTGCAAAGGCAAGCAGTCTTTCTTCCCTATGGAACAGCGTGAAGCTGCTGGGGGAAGGGCAGCAGTCTACTGAGCTCAGAGCACCATTGCAGCTGGAGGGAGAGGACAGGAAAAAATCTCTGCCCCTGAGGAAGAGGCAGAGAAACATCCCAGACACAGACTATGAAAGGCTCCTACAGCTGGGGGCAGTGCGGAGTCACTAAGACGGCCTCACTCCTGAGGGGCAGGGACACAGTGCCTGCCTAAGGCTGAGGCTGATCCAGAAAAACGCCCCTTCCCCCACCCACATGCTATGACTGGGCCAAGAAGTGTCAAGTACAAAGTGACAGCATCCATTGCAAAGAGAAGGGCGAAAGCATGGAGAGACATTGTCTCTGAGGTGCCGGTGCAAAGGAAATACTGCAGCTGAAGGTGGAGCAGACAGTCAGAAAAAGCTTCTGGAAACAATTCAAACACCCTGCAACTGGGGAATGGATAAACAAACTGTGGTACATCGTACAATAGGATACTAAACAGCAATATAAAGGACTCGACTACTGACCCACTGGATAACGTGGAAGAATCTCACGTGCACAGGGCTAATTCCTACACACTGTAGGATTCCATTCATACGACATTTGTGCAGAGGCAAAACTATGGGAATAGAAAACGGATCAGTGGTTGCCAGAAGCTGGGGGTGGGGGTGGGGATTAACAACAGGAACAGGGAAATTCCGAGGGCCATAGACTTCTTTATGGTGACTGTGGTAGAGGTTCCAGGACTCTACTTTTCTCAAGACTTGCAGACCTGTACATTAAAAAGGGAGAATTTTACTCTGCGTAAATTATACCTTAATAAAATAAATGGGAAAGAATGAGGATCATAAAACTATCAGATCAAGCATCAATCCATTTTTTTGGATCATCTTTTAAGTTGGCTATCCTATCCTAAGAAAAGGACAACTTGGGGCTGACCTGGTGGTGAGTGGTTAAGTCCATGTGCTCCACTTCAGGGGCCTGGGGTTCGCCGGTTCAGATCCTGGTCGTGGACCTAGCACTGCTCATCAAGCCATGCTGAGGTGGCATCCCACATAGAAGAACCAGAAGAACCTACAGCTAGGGTATACAACTATGTACTGGGCTGCTTTGGGGAGGGAAAAAAAAAGTAAAACAATAGCAAAGGATGGGCTCATGAACTGGTCAGTCTCCTTGTAACTAAACCACAGGAACTCAACTCACCCTAGCTCAGGGCCAAGGGGGAATTTGATGAGAGGACTGTCTGTATCTCTCAAAGACTGGCAGCTGTGTACCAGGGACGAAGGGAACCAGGGTCTCATTTCTGTCCCTCATCTCCCTCTCACCTTTGGGACATTCTCTCTCGCTGCACACTGGCTTCCAAACATGGCCACCAGCAGCTCCCGGCCTCACTTTTCACAGCTTCACCAACAAAGAGGAACGACATCCCTTATTCTAATTCCTGTTTAAAAAATCCCAGGAGGCACTCTGATTGGCCCAGCTGAGGTCAGTCAACAGTGGCCCAGGGGAAGAGATCCTGTGACCGTCAACTTCCATTCCACATGGTTGGAGTGGAGAAGGACCAGATGCTCCCTCCAAAAGGGGAAGTGCTAAGCAGACAAAATAATTGCCCATTGCAGCTCATTGCCATTTTATTGCAATAATTTTTTTTTTGTTGTTCTCCAAATGAGGTTGGAGTTCCCCTTCTGGCTTTAGTTCATTTTAGTTTTGTCAAATGAACAAGTGACTGTTGTGAGTCTGCTCTGGGCTGAGAGGAAGAGGAACGAACCTCATCCCAAGCTAATGGGGGAGACGGAACACATAAACAGCTCATTGCAAAATCCTGTGATAAACAATCAAAGAGCACAGTGGAGGGGGCCGCCTAACCAAGCCTGGGGTCTCAGACAAGATTTCCTGTAGGAGGCGATTCCATGGCAATTGGAAGGTCTAGTAAGAAGAGGAAGGGACTTCCAAACAGAAGTGTAAGACCTGAATGAATACAAGGGAACTGCTCTCACCGTTGGTGTATTGTGAATCCCTCAATGGGGGATGTCAGGTCTTTTATGATAAAGATACAACACTTTACCTTTTTTTAAAGCACTTTATAGTTTTCAGAACACTTATAAATACACTTTTTTTTCCCCTCCAGAAGCCTTACCTGACAGAAACATTCCCAAGAATAGGGAAATAAGAACAAAACAAACTTCTGAGAAAAGGATGGATGAGTTTCTTCAACAGTGCTCAGCCCACACTGGAGCCCCAGCTCCAGGGATAGGATTGGCCTGTAGGTAGGGTGATCGCTCCAAGGTGGGGGTTTTGTAAGATGGTGGTGGAAACAGAAAGTGGCCGGGAACTTCCAACTTGCTAAGCAATGCCTCGTGGGACCTAGACTGGGCAGGGAAGGTAGAGGAGAAACTATAAGAAAAAGGAGGGTCAAGGAATTGGAGTTCTAATGGAGTTGAAAAACCAAAACCCTGGGAATAAGGGCACAAAGAGTTGGAGGGTAGACATTGAAGTCTGAGATTGAGAGATTTCTGAGATTGTGTAGGTCCAGGAGGTGGCACACTCCACAGCATGGAGCCATGTCAGTGGTTTGCCAAAGCGGGGAGAGGATAGCAGTTATTGGAGGCAAAGAGGTCCAGGACCTTTGAGACAAGACATTGGATGTACTTCAACATGAAAGCTGAAGCCATGAGGTTTATGGATTAGTTTGGACTGGAGGAAAAAAACAAGCTGCAGGTGCCATAGTCTTTAGGGAAAGAGAGGGAATGATCAGGCAGTTGGTGAAAGATGGCCACTGGGAGGGGAGAGGGAGGTAGAGCTCAATGACAGGAGTTTCAAGAAGGAGGCATTTGCTTGGGAATGGAAGAGCGCTGTCCAAGAGCAGCTGCAGAGTCAGTGGGAGACAGCCACCGCTCCACTGGCCCCAAGGCCAGGTTGGATGGTGCCAACACAGAGAACATTTACTGAAGACCAGATACTGCCTGAATGTGCAGATTAGCTCAATGTCCATCAAAGTTGATAAATAAATGAAAAGCAATGGATATATTGGAGTAAATGAGGAAGCCATTTGGTTTAAAACTAATTTGGCCTGACCTTGTTTTTCCAAAAGGGCCTGATGTGGCCTGTTGAGCATGCATTATACACCTGCTTTAAACATTTACAATGTCCCAAAGACAAGAATGATGCCTTTCAGGACAGGGATTGTATCTTCCCCCATATCAGCATTTCCTTAAGGATAAGCATCTCTTCTTAGAAACTAAGGATTAATTACTGACCTGCTGTGCTCCCCTTGTGACCACTGTTCTGCTATGCTAGCAAAGCAAGCTCATGACTACTATAAAAGGGACATTCCTATCATATGTGATGTATGCTCTTTGTTTCAAGATGGCATATACCCATTCTGTACACCCCACTTCTTTGGTGCCCTTCCCTCCTTGGGGAAGGAAGGCCTTAGGCTGTAGTCCTCAGACTGGGCTCATAATAAACTCATCCCAATTTTGATTTACAGATTGATTATAGATTACATGCAGCAACAAAGTGTAGCATTGTACCACTTTCCATGGATGAGATGGTATCAGGTAGTCCATAATAATCATTTTCTCAATTTAAGACTAACAATTTAAGACTTATTCTAATGTGTATTATATAAAGTATGTAACCAGCATATCAACATGGAGAATTCGTGGATATTATTGCTTAGAAGAGGCTAAAGTTTCAAATGGAGTCAATTTAAAGAAAAATATCAACTAAATAATAAAACAGACGGCACACAGGTACAGGGGCAAAGTGTGAAGGTGGTGTGCAAATGCCCCAAATGTGGAAAAACCTGGAGTCTCTCACCTCCTCTCTCTGCACAACAACTCTGTGGGTTAGATACAGCTGTCCTTCTCACCTGTGTATTGGGACATCAAGGCTTGGGGTGGTGAAGTGACTTTCTTAACAGCCAGAAAGCAGTACAGCTGGGGAAGCTGTGGCCTCATCCAACAGCCCTGGTGTCTAACCACTGTGACACTGTAGCTCTAGCTCACACTAAGGAAAGAAGTCCCAGGTCTCTGCTATAGAAGTTTCCCACAGTGTCTTCACAGCCTGTAATGAAACAAACAGAATCCTGGGCATTCCAAAGGGAGACTCCTGTCCTAGTCACACATCCTGTACCTTTTACACTGAAGTGTTTTAGATGTCAGTTCAGTCTGATTTCTTCTAGAAAATATAAAAGAAAAGAAATCAGCATCACTATATCAGACAGCTCATGTGCAGCCTCAGATTCTCTCAAGTGGCCACCAACACACCCAGCCTCCGCCATGACAGGCTCGGTAAGCAACTCAGTTCTGCCACCCGAGGCCTCTGTGCAAGTCTCTGGCTGCTCCCACACTTCCCACCATGCCACTGAGAATGGGATCTGGCTTCCCCAGGCAATGCAACCCAGAAGCACCAGGGGATTAACTCCCTGCAGGGAGAACCTTGGTCGGTGAAAGACAAGAGATGAGAGGGAGCCAGCAGATAAATCCCCCCTCCATTCCTCCAGAATGGACTGTTTTGAGCCATGGTGTAAAGTCTGTTCAGAGACATCCCACATGGCAAAGTGACCAGCTGTGTCTCTTCTTGAAGCAAGGCCTGCCCAGCAATGCACCAGCTTGTATTTTCTCCCCATCCTTCCCGGTGCCACTTCCTGGCCCCTCACTCCTGCTGCCCTGGGATTGCACCTTCTAATAAAGTACGAGCACTTACGCCTTGCCTCACGCTCTCTATTCAAGGGAGTCTGGGCTATGTGAAACTAAGTAGGGTTTTTTCCCCCAGTTCTCATCCATAGCAATTTTAAAAGTCTATTTCAAAAGTACAGTGGGCTACTCCTCTCACCTCAAAAGACTGCCGAGGGGAACAGAATAACTCACTGGCAGAGGCCGGGAGGTGGACTGCCTGCTTGGGTAAAGGCAATAGGAGCAGCCACTATGCTTCTGTGGATGCTCAGCATGTGGGTGAGGGATCCAGCTGGGAAGCCCACAGCCATCAAAAGCGCATAGAGATGGCAGCCGAACATGACCGTGCCAAGAGGAAAACAGCAGCCATGAACGCCACACAGCCTAGCCACCACTGGGTTCTGGCTTGCCCCGCCCTGCTTGCTAGGCTGTGGGCTAGCAGGAAGCCCCTGGGATATTCCCATCAGATGGAGGAGGGGCAGCACCTAGAGGAGAGGGAACTTTGAACTGCATCGTGATTGAATTCCTGGACTAGACTAACATTTTTATTTGATTAGACTGGTCTTTGCTGGAGTGGACTGAACTCAGTGTTCATGCTGCCAAGTGGGAATGAAAGCTCATTAAAGAAAGTACATGCAATTATTATTATTTTTTAAGTGCAGTTGGACTCTCCCAGGCCCCACTTTAATTTGGCCAGGAGCCCTGTCCTTGAGTGGAAACCCTGAGGAGAGCCAACCAGACTCCAGCACTCGGACAAATGGGGTTTATGTTTCTGTGACTGGCATAACAAGGCTTGGGGTAAACTACCAAGAGGCTGTGCAATGGTCCAGCTGCAGAACCTGTCTACACGAGAGGCCAGCTGGCAGCTCCCAGCCACAGAGAGCATGGGAATGAAAGAAATGTCAGCACTTCAAGTATGTTTTTTAAATGTGCTTTACTGTTTATATTCATTGTGAACACAGTCTCAGTATCACATTTTGCTGGGTGTTGTATAAGTGGCATGTGTGTGCATGGTGTGTATGGATACAAAGTAATGGTTAAGAGCTCAGGCTCTATGATCGACAGAGCTGGCTGGAGACCCAGCTCTGTCACTCCCCAGCAATGTAAGTTTGGGCGAGTCTTCACCTTTCTAAGGCATGGCTTTCTCATCTGGAGAGTGAGGGTAAACATACCAACCTTACTGCGCTATTGTGAGAATCCACACTCCAGCCACAAGGTACCACCTTTACAATGCCTGCCACACCCACACCCTCCTTAGGTTGGGTATTCTCTGCTTCAGCCCTGCCCCAACTTAGATCCAGTCTCTGCCCAGCTCTGTACCCTCAGGGGTCTGTCCCTGTGGACTCCGTGTGGGCTGCTAGCCCGCTGGCCTCCCAGTGTCTTGGCCCATGGAAGGCACTGGCAGGAGATGAGACCTCGGGGGAGAGAGGCTAGGGAATTTCTCTCCTGTCCCTCCTCACTTTGGTGCCCTGACTCTGCCCCCACCTGGGTCCCCTTGGTGGCTCCAGCTGTCAGGGGGGCCTGGTTTCCTCCTTTAATCCTCCAGCTTTGGGTGGTAACAGCTGCCCCTGGGGCTCCTCTAGGGGACTTCAGCATTCTTTAGGGCCCCATTTACCCTGTCACTGAGATCTGCGAGTGGTCCCTTCATCAAGTCTTGCCATGGGGACCATCGAGGAAAATTCTTTTTCCTACCTAACCCTGAGTGATGCACTCCTGAATTACTGTTTAACTGGTGTTTTCTTCAGCAAACTCACATTTTAAGAATCTAATGGTTTGTTTATAAGAATTTTGTGTCTCCATGTCATTGTGGACTTGACATGCTGGTTTTACCCTTTCTAATACACGTTAAAATAAACACATAACTTTTAAAATAAAAGCGTTCATGTTCCACCTAAAATAACCTCTGGTACCCCCATGGCCTGTGGAGTCCCCCTTGGGAAGGCCTGATCACTCGATGTGACTCTCTCAGCTCAGGGACACACGCTTTCTTGTCTGAATGCTGCCCTTAAAATAAGGACCCACGTCGGCACATGGCAGCAACTCCAGAATGGCAAACGCACACCATGTAGGAACATGTTCCCTCTTAAACTATCTATGCTTTTCACATAAAATACGACATATTATCCTGGTGCTAATAAAGGATGAATGCCTCCCATTGTGACGGCTCTCTTCACGAGAACGTCTTCTCTACCCCACAGAGAAAGGGCAAGGAGTTCACTTCGAAAAAGAAATGATCTGCAATCACCCCCAGTGCAAATGTAGTCTTTCTGAAGTCCGTCTGCAAATTGCAAGTATTTTAAAAATAAATTTGGTGGAATCTTGCTGGGATTTTCATACCAAGAGGCTGAATAGTTAAGACAGAGCATATCCCGCTTTGTTGAAAAATAGAATATGCCCAGAAAGCTGGGTTCAATGACTCAAGCACCCTTTCTCCTTCCTCCTGCCCCAGCTCCACCCCCCACACCTCCTGGCCACACACGCACACACACGCACTCCCACTTGCACCCTCACACACATGTGCCCACACACGCACATTCGCACCCCCATGCTGCAGGCCCCACCTGCCCCTCCCAGCCCTCTGGCTTCTGGGAGCTTACTGTTCTCTGCACAAATTGCCTCGGGAACAAAGCAAGCTGGCCTGGGAGAGGATTCTGCCACATCTGCTGGAGCAGCGCCACTCAGGATCAAGCAAGGCTGACGACAAAACTTATTTTTAAAATTTCTTTTTGCTATTTAAGTCACAGCGGATGAGGGGCTGAACTGAGATGCACAGGGGGTGCCCTATTGGGTGCCCTGTAATGTCAGCTTGGTTCTGGGAACAGAGGGAGGGAAAATGGCTTTAAGAAAAGAAACACACTTTGGTCATTGTAAATTTCTTTTTTTTTTTTTTTTTCTGGTCTGAAGCAAGCCTGTCTTGTGTCCAAATGCCAGTCCCCACTATTCTCTGCAGTAGTGAAGACAGCCGTTCGGTGTGCTAATGCAGGAGAGACACGAGAAGCTCCTAGAAGCCCCGATGTCAGCTGGGCTTCCCTGGCCCTGCCAGACGGAGGTGAGAGGACCTCAGACCCCAAGTCCGCAGTAAGGGGGCAAGTGCCAGGTCCTCCATAGATCTCTGCACATTCACAGCACTTACCACCGGACCTTGCTCCTTCCCGCAGACCTTTCTGCCTCTGGAATCGAGGGTGCTGTTCCCTTCACCCCTCAGCTGCCAGATGCAAAACATCAGCCCTTTCACTAATTTCCGTAAAATAATCCACTCTTACCAGGTACGACTCTCCCCCACGTAATGTCCTCAATTTGCCCCCCACAGGGCATCAGGCAAAGGAGTGTTTTGCAGAAAGGCCCCAACTATTTATTACAACGGGAACCCTCAATCTATCCATTCCAGTACCCCAAAAAAATACTGATTTTTCACATAAATAAAATCCTTAGAACAGAAATCCCTAGTTATATATAAAGTGAAAAGTGTAGATTCCTTATTGAAAACACCAGTCATTTATTTCAATAACTAAAGCAGCACCAAAAACATTCTCTATCAGTTTCCTGTGCCCTGTGAGTTTCTCCAGCAAAGTAGAGAGTTAAAGTGCCTTCTCTTTGAGGACAAAACACAGCAAAAGAATAAAAACAAACCAGCCACAACAACAATGCTTTGGACTGAATATGTATGGCCCCCTGAATTCAAATGTCGAAGCCCAAATGTGATGGTATTTGGAGGCGAGGCCTTTGGGAGGAAAGTACGTCACGTCACGAGGGGGGAGCCCTCATGATGGGATTAGTGTCCTTCTAAGAAGAGGAAGAGAGTTTGCCCTTTCTCTCTCTGCCATGGGCGGACATAATGATAAGACGGCCATCTACACACCAAGAAGAGGTCCAAGAACCAAATCTGCCAGCATCACCTGGGTCTGGACTTCTCAGCCTCCAGAACCATGAGAAACAAATGTTTGTTGTTTAAGCCACTCAGTCTGTGGCAATTTGCTACAGCAGCCTGAGCTGCTGAGACAAACGACAACCCAAGCAGATGCTGTAGCGGGCACTCTTGAGTGCCGGAGCGAGTGATCAAGTTACAAAGAGTCAAAATGGCCAACTTTTGTGACTCACCTCTCAGGGTTTGCTGAGAAAAGCCTGGGGACTGGAGACAGAGACGGGAAGAACAGCTCCCCCACACAGGCCAGGACTTACCAGGCACCCTGCTCAGTCTTGTTTTAAAATGTAATCTATTTCCACCAAAGTAACGCATACTCGTGTTTTAAAAGCCAAATAGTACTAGAAGGCCAGGAAGAAAAATTGTTTTCCCATTCCCGTGCCTCCTATCCCAAGTCCCAACTCTTTAGCAAATAGTTTCTTTATTTCCTCCATTTTTCTGAGCAAAAGGCTTATACTATTGTGTTGATTTTTCTGTTTTAGACACAATCTCACGCCTTCCTGCTTTGGGGGATGAGGGTTTTGGCACACACACCTTCTCCATACGTCTTTCCCTCCTGTGTCCTCCCCAAGCAATCATATCACATTTTTTGTTAAATCAATATTCAATGAATATATTATTTTTACTAAGTAAACGTGGGTCAAGCTGCTCCATGAAAGTACTATATTTCCTTTCACATATGACTTTTTTTTTCCCCTGGACTTATAATAATTGACCTTTTTTTCACTTGCATAATTTCACTAATTATCCCCACAAACCCTCCAGAAGAGATGTAAAATTCTCCTCAGTATATTCGAACACATCAGTTCCACCTCTATTTTGGAGATGTCCTTCCTGGGACCGTCCTTCCTCATGTTCCAGTCTGGGCTGCTGGCTCCCCATCCTTGCTGCTCAGTGGTCATCCCAGGGCTTCCCTCACCAAACCTTGAATTCCCTTTGTCTTTCTTCTGTGTTGAATCCATTTTCCGGATCCTATGGCTTCCTCTTTCTTTGTTAATTCCCTTATTTTGGTGTATCTCTACTAGCATCCAGACACTACCCTTGGTTCCTTGACTGGATATAGAGTTCTAAGCAGGAAATATGTTTTCTTCAGCATTTTTTGCAAGTCTTGTTCCCTTATCTTCTAGATTCCGACGTTGCTGAGATGATTAATCACTCTGACTCCCAACCCTTTGTGTGTGACCCTTAATCTGTTATTCCTGCTCCCACTCACCCAGAGGGGTTCTTCGGATCTGTTCTCTATCCCTGAAATATACAAATTTCATGAAAATGCGCTTTAGGTGGGGTCCTCTTCCCTTTCTAAAAAATTCAGTGTGCTGGGCAATTTCTGGGCTTGTTCAGCCTGGAAAATCATATACTTTAGTTCTGGGATATTTTAAAATATTGATTTCTCTGATAATTTTCTCTCCGTTTTCTTTGCTTTCCACGGAATACCTTTTATTTTCTATTGGGCCTCTTACATTGGCCTAGGGTTCCTTATTCCTCTTTCTGAGAGATTTCCTTGACTTTAGCCCCATCCCTTTTATTGCTTTTTTATTTACTTTTTTTTTTAACTTTCAGCACCTCTACTGCCCTCTGAAGACTCTTGTCTTATGGATGCAGTGCCTTCTATCCCCTCAAGGGTGGGACATCATCTCTGTTTACTCAGTTCCTTTTCTTCTCCTGTTTGTTTTGATATTTACTTTCCTTGTTGAAGGTTCTTCTTGTGATCTCTGCATGTCCCTTTATATTAGGAAGGTGGCATCAAAGTTTGGCTGGAAGCTGTTTATGTGGGGATGGACTTACCAACTGGGGTTTCAGTGAGGATGATCAGGCAGAGGCCCTGCTGTACCTTTAGAAGACTCTCCAAAATTCAGCATTCTGGGTTTTTCTCTAGTTTCTGGCTGGGTAATGTATGCCTGGCAACCAGCATTCTGGGAGCCTATCTGAGAAAGAGAACTGAAGTGGAGGTGAGGCCTCACAATTTTACCGAATCTCATTTCTGTCCAGAGGCCCAGCTGGGCCTGGCATCTCAGAGTTGGGAGCTGCCCTGGATCAGTTTCTCCAGAGGGTAAACTCCAGGCTTCTCCTGGGGCGGGGAAGGGCGTGGGGTCAGGTTGTGTGGGGCAGGGACTTCACTGCTCTTCAGACATACTTATCAGTTCTCTATTCTTCAGCTCCCCACCTACCCCACTTTCAGGGATAAATGGTCTTTTGATTCCCGAGGTTTTCCAGGTGTCTGCAGTGTGATGGGCTGGTTTCTTGTCAGCATCCCCCTTTGCATGCTTTTAACCGTAAAGTTGAGCACCAGTTAGGTTTTACACGTCTCTTAGTCCTCACGCATGTGTATCCTATTTATTGTTTGACTGAAAGTCTGGTAAGTAGTTTCCCTGAATTCTCTCTCTGATCCATCCGCACAACCCTGGGAGGTAGGTACTAATGTTAACCACATTTAAAGAGCGACAAGGGAGCCTTCAAGTGGGTAGGTGATCTGTCAGGACACCCTGCTGTGGTCTGAACCCAGGCTGTCTGACCCCAGAGCCCTTGCCCTGAAGCACCATGTTAGGCAGCCTCCTGGGGGAGCAAAAGCAGAAGATGGGGGACAAGGCGTGACAGAACAGTGATCCTGGAAACTCCTCTGATGCCTGCCATTGGCTTAAGTCTTCTATTGGGTCTGGCGGTGAAAATTTGTTACACAGAAGTTTCCGAGGGGCAGCAGTGCCTCTGGAGGAGAGCTGCGGTTGATGAAGGCAGCAAACTCTGTGGCTAGTCCGGGCACTTCACGAGGTCTCTGGGTTTAAACACGACTTGAAAAAGGAAGTGTTCCAAGATCAGGGGTTTTCAAACTTACTCTACATTATAATCACCAGGGAGCCCTTAAAACTCTGGATGCCCAGGGCCCTCCCTCCCCAAACCGGTTAAATCAGAATCCCTAGGAGGGGCCTCAGGAATCTGCAGTTTGTAAAGCTCTCCAGGTGACTCCAAGGTGCAGCAAGTGTAGAACCAGTGATGTCTTCACTAGGTCTATCCAGCTCCCAGGTGACGCTGCCGGTCCTGGGACCACTTCACATACATGCAGGACGTCAATGGCCCTGAGCAGGTTCAACCGTAAAAAGTTCCTTCCTGGGAGGCAGCATCCAAGGTTGGCATTAAGGTGTGAATTTCAACTTCATGGTTAACTTCTTTTTCATAATTTCTATAAAAAATCATGTATTGCAAAAAGGGATATAAATTCTGCAACAGTTTTTCTAAATAGCATAAGGGGAATATTAATTAGCAAAGGTTTTATGCTTTTGGAGAGTGTAGATGTCACTGAAGACTTCACAAGGGAGGTGGGGGGGGTGGTTTACACCTCACCTTAGGTTTACAACCTAAATAACCACTGAGCACCCCAGGTGTCCCCACTCTCAGAACATCCAGGGGCCGCCACATCTCTCTGTGACTCTGTGTCCACTCGACTCCCCCAGTCTCTTTCCTGCTGAGGCTCCTTCAAGAGCAACACAAAAATCCCTTCCCTCGGATAAGAAAGAATCATCTACTCTCTCCCCTAAAAGCACCTTCCTAATGCCCCAAACACAGATGTTCCCAAACAAAGACAGTACTGTTTCTTAAAGGAATTTTGATACGTTAAATATTCCTTCTTCATTAGACCATGAGGAGAAATCTAGATTTACAAAAATAATTATGTTTTTGTGAATTTCTATATGATGATTAAGGAATTCCAAATGCACCCCAACGGGTTCAAGCATTCAGAGAATTTCTGAGGCTCTAAAATGACCTTTATTTACTTGTACCACCTTCCTTCCACCCCCACCTGGCCTCTCATATTCTCTCTGCTTTTCTCCACTAGCAGACACGGGTTTCACATATCAAAGAGAAAGAATAGTTCAAGAGGAAATCTGTACTGTTCTTATTTTATAAATTGGGTTTAATAATTCATCTAAAAGAGAATTTTTAGCAACAAGGTTTGCATATAAAAAGGGAACATGCCTTCCCTAAATAGGCGTCTGTTACTCTTGCTGCTGTGCTGAGTGGGGAGAAAAAAGGCCAGTCAAGTTCAAGCACATCTCTCAGATTTGCTAAGGACATCATGGTCTCTAGCCTGTCAGGTAAAGTGATTTTAGAGCAAGCTTTGCAAGGAGAGGAATTTAAACCACACCCTAAAAGTCTTCTCTTTGTCACTGCAGAAATCCACCTAGAGGTCATTGCGAGAAGTATGCACATTTCAAAAACTCTGCAGACTGTGGGTGTGTCCATTTCCTAGTCATAAAACGTCACCTGCCCAGACCCCCACTATTGCCTCAAATTCCAAACCAACAGCATCTTGTAAGGCAGACAGTGTTGGGTTTAGGGGTCCGCAGGTCTCTACACGCACACACAAAGCTGTTTAGAATGTCAAGAAAATCAGTCATTCACACAACCGGGCTGCTCATGCGTGACAGGCTGACTTTAAATATTTGTCACCCCAACTTCCTGATATGGGGGGAGGGGAAGCTGGTAGAATGAAAGAGGAAGAAAATTAACAGAAACCTCTAATTGCCCAGGTTTGCTGCCTTGACTACGTCTGCAGTAGCTCTGCGGCAGGCAGCACCATCAATGTTTTCAGACCTGACAGTGGGTAAGTTGCCAGGGAGCGAAGGCGCAGCAAAAGAAGCAATTAATACCTCCTTTTTCATTGTATAGGCAGCATCTGTCTCCCTGCCTTAGAAAAAATAGTTTGAGAATTAACTTTCCTAGTTTCATTTTCCAAAATGCCCCTATTTTCCCATGTCCTCTGCAGAGTCCTGTTCAGGCAGGGGAGCATTTGAATAAATGGAATTTCCCAAATATTTCAAAAGTCTGCAATCATATAAAGTCTTTCTCCTGAAACCCGGCATATTCCAACAATGTTACCTCTGCCTTTTTTCTCTAAGGATGTAATTTGTTAATAAAGATTCTTTTGAGCAATGACACTCATAATTGGGAAAGAAATGGGCACATTCTCTCTACCTGGAGGTGTGCGGACCGAGCCCACCTTTCTTGAGGATATTTGATCCTTTGAAAAGCATGACATTCTTCTACCTGGCAATTTCACTGCTAGCCATTTGTCCTAAGGGAAGAGTCCTGGTGTGTTAAGGATTGCTGCATTTTGGTGTTCATAATTTATAATAGCAAAAATTAGGGAGCAACCTAAATGTCAAAAAAGTGATTAGCTGAATTATGGCAAATTCATACAATGAAATACTGTGCTGTTACGAAAAGGAGCTGCAGAAAAATATTTGATGATATAGGGAAATGTTTGCGATGTATCATTAGAGAATAAAACAGAATGCACATTATGATAGTTTTTAATTCTTTAAACAAATCAATTTTATTATAACATATATGCTTAGAAAAATGACTGGATTTTCAACAACATATGGCATATGGTGCTGAGATCATGGAGGACTTAGTTTCTTCTTTGTGTTCTCCTGTATTTTCCTAATATAACACATCACTTACAGTCAGCAAAATAATAAACCGGAAACAAAGAATCAAATGTGTTCTCAAAATGTATGTATTGTTACATTCAAAATAAAAGATGCTACGACTCAGGGTAAAATGCAGGTGCCCTTTATTTGATAAAGTACCGTTTGAGAGATTCCACCTTGCCAGGCCAAAGTCAATGACTTTGATGCTTTCCGTGCCTTTGTGAGCTGCCTCTGGATTTTAAATGAACTGAAATGACGGTGTTTTAGATGGAGGGAGATGAAAAGGGTCCCTTAACCTGTGACTTTCAAACAAGGGCCTAGGGGCTCTCACGTTTAAGAAATAGGGAGTGGTGGGGTTAAGATGGAGATTCTGGAGTCACACTGTCTCAGTTCAATAGCTGGGCGACTTAATCTCCCTCTGCTTCACTTCCTCATCCGGAAATTGAAGATAATAATAGAACCTACTTTCCTGGGTTGTCGTTGAGGGTGACCCGAGTGAATCCGCGTAAAGTGCTTACACTGGTGCCTGGGCACAGTAAACACTCAGTAAACGTTAGCTCTCATTACGAGCTGAAAGTCTCACCTCCTGCCTGGCAGAGGCGCCTGAAACCCCACAGCACGCTTTGCTCGGTGCAAGTTACTCAAGACCCCACGAAACGCAGAAGCGCTCCAACCCAAGCGCCGCGTGCGGACCCCGTTTGAAGCAGAAACAATGCGCGCGAGCACGCACGCAACCCGCTCCACGTGCACGCACGCGCGCACACTCGCTCCACGCGTGTGCCCACGCAGGTCTGTAGACCGCCCAGCCAGGCATCTCCTGTAGCCGTTCCTGCTTCGTCTCCACGAGCCGATATGAAATACTTCTTGCTCACGCAGCTGCTCGCTTCCCAAACCCTTTCTCAGGGTCACTGCCCAGCCTGGTAAAAGCCAGAAAAGATGGAGAGGAGCAAGGCGGGCAATGAGAGAGGAGTGGGTTAAGAAAGGGGCAGTGAGAGAGGAGTGGGTTAAGAAAGGGGCAGTGAGAGACGAAGTATCCTCCTTATATTGTCCCCACCCTCGCGATCCTTGCGCCAGCCCCTGTCCCCGGGCCAGCGCGCGGGAGCCGCCTCCGGGCCGCCCCTGCGCTCTGCCAGGGCGCCGCGCCTGTGCTTGGGAAGCCGGGGGCCAGACACCCGGCGCGCGACCTTCAGGAGCGACTGCATCGAATGACGCCGGTCCTCCTGCTTCCCGCCAGTGCGCAGCCACACCCGCAGGGGACCGCAATGGCAACCCGGTGCTCCATTTCCTGTCTCCCCTTGGACAGCAAAGTCAGCCCCAGGCACCATCCCCTAGGTCCTGGTCTCACTCGCGTGATTCAAGAAGGCCTTTTGGAAAGAAAACAGAATTCACCATTGAGAACGCTTATATGACAAATCGCCAATCGTTTTTGTTTTCCTGATGGAACTGTCAGGCGCAAAAAAATTTTATGTAAGCTCAAGATGGCTTTCTCTCAGCAACCCAGAGCTCTTCAAGGTAAAACCAAAAATAATCTTAAAAGTTTTCTCTTATGCATCTCATGGAAAATGTATTAAAATCCTGAACGCTAAAACTCCATTTTAGTTGTCATTATTAGGTGAATTTGACCAACTGGACAAACTTTGAAAAAAATAAAGATAACAGGAAAATCATCACTTAAGAATGTTAAAAGCCCTCTAAGTTTTTTGTAGCTGTTAGTCCTGAGTTTGAAATCCATTTTTTACCCTTTTTCTTCATCTTGGCTTTTTTTTTTTTAAATGCACACATTAGAGTCTCACAGATAATATGCTTTCCCTTTGGAGCTGATTTGACCCACTCTGCCTTTGACAAAACTTTTCTTTGCATTTCCCGTGTGCTCCCAACAGGTCTGTATATTAACAACATGCCTCATTTGGGGCACAGCAGCCTCATTAATTATGTCGGCAGAGAGCTGGCACTAGGACTCCTCAGAGCCTGATAATAATTCTTTCCTCCCTGCTGCCCTTGTTGCCTCTGAACCACCAGCCTACCATCGGCAGCCCCCTTTCGCTCTGCCTTACCCCCACCTCCGCACCCCCCACAACTCCTGTGCTCCAGTCTGCCCACTTCCCAACTCTGCAAAGAACAGAATATGAGGTCCTAGAAGGATGACACAGTACAACTCTCCTAGTGTTGTTATTATTTGGCCTGAAAGAGATTTTCTGGGCCTACATCCCATCTCCTTCTGGCTCTCTTTGATCAATGTATGATGATGATGATGATAACAATGGTTACCACGTATTGAGTGCTTACTGTGTATCCTGTGCCTTAAAAAAAGAGTGGGTTACCTCATTTAGTCCCTAAAACAACCCTAAAGGCAGCTATCATTACTAATACCATTTAACAGATGAGAAAAACTGAGGCTCAGTGAGTTATGGTCACAGGCCTGGGACTGGCAGGCCCGGTGATTGGACGTTGAAATGTCTGCTCTTGTAGGGCAGGCCATGGCATGGGGTGGCCCCCTCCCTCACCACACCCGGCAATATTGGCAAAAAGTGCCTGGGGCTCAGAGGTGTAAAATTTGTAGATCACTCTGAAAAGTTAGATAGCCAGTAATGTGGCTAAACGGAAGGTGGGGAAGCCATCTCTGAGAGTGTCAACTTGGCTGACACGGCCCAACAAATATCATTGTCAAAAGCAAAACGAAAGCCGTGATTATGTTTTTATTTTTAGTTTCCCAAGCTTCCGTGAAAGTCTGCGATTCTAGCCCACAATTTCTCCTTCAAGCCTAACATGCCTTGCCCGGTGACTAGGTACGTAGGGCACGATCAGTTGTTTTGGCAGATACTGCTCCTAATTTTAGTATTACACCGTGGTTCAGGCCATCGCGTTCCTTTCCCGACCACGTCTGGCATCTGGGTCGACATCCCCGGGAAAGCCCTTCACAGATTTGAGGGCATGTGGTGGCCACCATATTGAAAGAACTCAGTGGTCGTGAGGAGTTCCTCGACCAACAGGAGGGCTCAGTCATTACTCAAAAACACTTAAAAAGTCTCAGCTTTATACCAGGCACTGAGCCGAGGCACTGCAGGTAAATAAAGGTGGTCTCCATTCTAATTTTACTTAAAATTTGGTTTTTAAATAAATCAGAACATCTGGCTCGTGAAGCTGACCAAAACCAGGGATGAGGGACAATTTATATCCTGTTAAAGGAAGCTGACAGCAGGGAGGATCCAAATGCATTCCCAAGAGAGACGAGGAGACCCTAAGGATTGGATTTGTCATCAGTTACTAAAGATGAAGAAACTGTCTCGGGAGCAGATAGAACAGGTGGCTTGTCCATACCGCAGGGCAAGGCAAATGGCTTATCATCAATTACATTATTTTTTAGAGTTACCAATACTTGATATGGTTGATACGAAAAATTCAGACCCTCTAGAAATATAAAAAAGTGGCACTGGCCCTTTCACCGTACCCTACCCCACAGTCCCTCGAGGGATGACCACTGTCAGCAGTTTAGTGCTGCATCAAAGGAACCTAGTGCTTCTTTCCTGAATGTGACAAGAAAAAAATTCTCAAGGAATGTGGCCCAAAGGAAAACGGAGACCACAGAGCTCATGGAGTCTCAGCCAGGTGGGTTATAGGATCCTTCTGGTGGGGTAACTTATGCCTTATCCTTGACTTTTGCTGTCTGCATTGGAAGAAAAGCCTAAGAGGGCTACTACTTGCTTGTCTATAGAATCCAGGACTCAGTGGCAGTCACCAGGCAAACTGTCATTCCATCTTCTGGACGATGTGTTAACAGGTTCTTGTTAGAAGCCAATTGTATTCATCCGGTTGCTGCCACGGTCAAGTCTTAGCCAACATTAATGTCTTTATGTTAAATGAACTTATCAAATTAGTGATGTGCAGAACCTTGGGGAATGGAACGGGTATGTTTTAAAGCGAGGAGGAGAAACTTGTGCTGGTGAATCAATGCCTGGGTAGAGACCTTGTAATGGGGCTCTGGGCGGCTGGAATCCTGGAGGGGATTTGAAAAGGCAAGAAGGGGCCACGGTTCAAGAAATGGGCTGGGTTCAGGGCATAAACTTCACTCACTTTACAATTTGCCTTGGAGCTGACACAATAATTATAGAACGAAGTTAGATTTGGGTTAATTTTGATTGATTTATATGAGCACAGGTTTCTCCAGGAACTCCACCTCTACATACCCTGCTCCAGAACCTTGACCTTGAAGGAATTTGAACAGGGCTTGAAGGCTGGAGTAAGGAGGAGTGGCCATGCTGCCAGCAGACCCCCAATAGCCATTCTGCCCTGCGTGGTCTGTTGTAGATGAGACTACATGCCCAGCCTCCCTTGTTCAGTGAGGCCACGTGACTAGATTCTGCCCAAGGGTCATGAGTGGGAGGGACGTGTGCAGTTTCTCTGTAGTGACCTCTGTTTTAGGCTGGCTTCCCCAGAAACAGACACTGACACCAAGATTGAAGTGCAGGTTGTTTAGTTGGGAAGGTGATTTCAGGAAGCATGAGGGGGAAGTGGGGAAATGTGTCAGTTGGGTCTTCTGAGAAGTAGGTGCCAAGGTGGCATTAAACATGCAAGGATGTTGTTAGAGGAACTGTCTCTGTGAGGGACAATGTGAAGGGAGCCAGACAAGACTGGGGGAGCCATCAGACCATCACGCAGGTCTGATCTTGAGTGAAGGAGAGAGAGAGAGTTTTAGACAGTCAGCCAGTCTCAAGAAGGGTAGGCCAAGCCACCTGGGAATCCTTGAGCGAAGCCAGGGTAAATTGAGAGTCCCTGATGCACCAAGTCATCGGCTGGGGGCAGCCCATGGGAGGCACGGCGTTGGCACAGATGCAGCCGGGGGCTTCAAAGGCAGCAGTCGGCCCTTGGTAACTGCACCCGCTCCAGCTGGAGGCGGGTCTGCTGGGCACATTCTCACACCACCACCGGCAGTGAGGTAGAGAGGAAGGAGGCATTGGAGTGCACTGGGGAGCAGTGGGCAACTGAGGCGCACTCCTGCTGGGGCCCTCTGGGAGACTACAGAACCCTCCCCACCCGAGGGGCATGGAAGGTAGGACATACCTGCCCACCCTCTCAGAACCGCTCATTTGCTGACTTTTGCTACAGCAGCTAAATAAGCATCATAACTAGCTGGGGTTTGACACCAAGCATGAATGTGCTAGAGACATTTTTAAAATTTCATTTTGAGAAAGCATATCCACTCACGTCTCATTGGAAGCTTTTCACCAGAGCTGCTAACAAACTGAATATATAACTGATTGGGGTTATGCTTCCCACCTCCCTACCTGCTGGAGAACTGGGAAAAGTGTGAAATGCTCCAAAAGTGAGAAATGCAGAGCAAGGGATTCTGGGAATAAACAGAACAATCCACCCCTCCCGCCTCTAAGCACACACTACTGAGCCCCTGATTATAATCGTTTCTCTTCTTTACAACTCTGTGAGAACTTATGGCCAAGAAAAAAAGACTAGAAGGAAATATACCATAGCAATAACTGGCTTTACTGTGGTGGTAGAATTATGGATATTTTCTTTTATTCCTTTTAACATTTTTCCATAATGAAATGAGATTTCACTTCTTTGAGTTAAATATTTATCTTAGGCTATTTTTTCTGCTTTTCTGTATACTTAAATACTTCCATAATAAAAATTATGTTTTAAATTTAAAAACAATTGTTCCTCTTACCCCTCCCACCTTTGTTACCTTAATATCCTCTGCTTTCTGGTCTTCCCTTCACTGCCTCATTCTCCTTGCCGTCAAAAAATAAAAGATACCATCAGCTCCAAATCCTTCGTGGTTTGTTAGGACACTTATGATCTTGGGCAGGTGGCGAGCCTTGGTTCTTCCTGGCTGGGCAGTTCACTGAATCTAAGGGGTGATGGTGGTGCGGTCTCTCCTGGCAGATGAAATCTGGTCCGAGTTTATGGTCTGTCCTCTGAAAAAATGTCACTTCCTGCAGCAAAACCAACTAGCTAGTCATCAGATCTACATCCTTTTCTCCCTGGGAACAGCAGCAGGACGACATTTCCCAGATTCACTTGCAGTTCATCATATCCATGTAACAACTGCAGCCCGTGGAATATGGGCGGATGTGACGGCCCCCTATCCTGAGCTCAGGATGGAAAGAGCCTGAGTCTCTAATCACCACTTAGAAGGGAGATGGCCACCCAGCAGGAATATCTATTCTGGACTTTACTTGGCAGAGAAATAACCTTCAACTGTGTTAAGCCACAGAAATGTGTATTTGTTATAGCAACAAGCCTACCACAATTAATATACTGTTAATCTCTCATCTGCTAAGCTGGCCTTATAACCATGCTCTGAATCCACATAAACCAAGGTGAATTTGACTGCAGAGAGCAGTGGAGCTCCGCTTTTTTCAAGACTTGCAACCTGGCTTCTCTTGCAATCATGCTACAATAGGAAGATGTTGTCCTTGATGTCCCCTATGAAATCTCATAACCTCCTCCAGGTCACTGTAACTTTCTCTAGTGGAAGCAGCTTTAGACAGGAGCCTAGGTTATTTGTCCGTAATTATCAGCAGGAGGATGCATGAATCCCTCAACCGCTATGGGCCTCAGAAAACATCCACTTCATTTTAGAGACAGGCAATCATAACAATACTAGTAGCTAACAGTGGTTGAGTGAGAGGCTGAGCACTTTGAACAGATTAACTCATTTAATCTACACAGGTACCAAGGATGTGGGTGATATTATCACCATTTTGGAAATAAGAGAAACTGAGGCACAGAGAGATTAAAACATTGCCTAAGGCCACTGCTAGTAAATATCAGATTCAAACATAAGCCATCTAATTCCAGGCCCAGAAACTAAATTCTCAGGATTCTAAAATGCTGATTTGCAGCAGAATGAAATCTTTCTGTGATTGCAATGCTCTTGGTCCTGGCCTTGTGATATGCCTGGACTTGGTCATTTCTTCATCCCCCCAGTGTGCCCCCATCCTGCTCTTGACATCCAACTTTCTCCTGTTGATGGCTCCTGCTATGGAAATGTACAACCTTGCAAGGGATGACACGATCTCCCTCTTCCTTGATCTCCCTAATCTGATTAGACACAAATTGTAATCTGCCTGGATTCAGAGAACTTCCCTTTGCCAGATTTACGTCCCCTGAGATCTCCCACACACAGGCCTTGATTTATGAGCACCAGACTCTTTCAGTCTTCTATAATTTTCTTTATTAAAACCATGCAATGCCAGCTCTCAAGCAAAAGAGAGCTGATGATAAAATCTTGCTTTCCTATGAATTCAGGGAACATCAGAGGTCGTGTGTTTCAAAGGCATAGTAAATCACCGTGACTTTACTCACCAGAATGACAATTAGAACATGACAACCAGACAAACCCTGGGCTTTGATAGGACACTTGGTTTAGTATTGAAATAAAATTATCCATTACGACTATTTTCCGTAATTCAGCATTTCTCTTACAAAATGCCTCATCTGCTCTGAATTTCTCCAACTGTAGTATGACCCACCTTCCTGGAACATAATGAGGATAAAAACATCTACCATTTATTAAGCACTCACTATGTTCCCAACGCTGTGCTGAACAAACACCGTCTACTTACCATTTCATCCCCATTTTAGAGATAAGGAAACTGATTCTCAGGGAAGTGAGGTTACCTGTCCAAGATGTGGCAGCAGGATAATGGCCCCCACGGATGTCTGTGTCCTAATTGCCAGAACCGTTGGCTATGTTCCCCTGCAGGGAAGAAGGGATATGGCGGATGTGATTAAGTTAAGGCCCTTGAGATGGGGAGATTATCTCGTGTGATCTAGTGGACCCATTATCATCACAAGAGTCCTTATGAGGGAAAGAGCTAGGCAGAAGCATCAGAAAAGGAGGTGTGACAAGGGAGGCAGATGTCAGAGTGATGAAGGACCACGAGTCAAGGAATAGATGGGCAGCCTCTAGAAGCTGGAAAAGGCAAGGAAATGGATTCTTCCCTAGAGCTTCCAGAAGGAACACAGCCCTGTCAACCCATTTTAACTTATGACCTCCAGACTGTAAGATAATAAATTTCCATTGCTTGAAGCCACAGAGTTTGTGGTGACTTGTTACAGCAGCCGTCGGAAACTGCTGCACACTGTCACGTGGATGCTGAGTGGCAGAGGCAGGAAGTGAGCGCTGCTCCCTGTGACTGCAGAGACCATGCTCTTTATTTGTAGGTTAAACAGGCTTGGAACTTAAATATAAGACTTTTAAAATATGATTTGCAAATCATATTTTAGGATATTAAGAAACAAATATTAAGAAACAAAAATACGATATTAAGAAACAAAACGTAAAACCCAAAAGATTTTTTTAAAGCTAAAATATGAGATGTCCAAAATAATTCAATAGACCAAAGGAATAGACTGGAGGCCATAGAACTGGGGCATCTTTATATGGTAAACTGGTACAGTGATGAAGGTGCTGCCACA